>NW_027362768.1:55467300-55644412 GCF_046119375.1 Phyllobates terribilis | reverse complement strand
TTGTGCATGTGTGTTAATGTGCCTATGTTTATGTGTGTATTTCATATAAGTGTGTGCATTGTGCATGTGTATTAATGTGCCTATGTTTATGTGTATATTTCATATATGTGTGTGTATTGTGCATGTGTGTTAATGTGCCTATGTTTATGTGTGTATTTCATATAAGTGTGTGTATTGTGCATGTGTGTTAATGTGCCTATGTTTATGTGTGTATTTCATATATGTGTGTGTGTGTATTGTGCATTTGTGTGTTAATGTGCCTATGTTTATGTGTGTATTTCATATATGTGTGTGTATTGTGCATGTGTGTTAATGTGCTTATGTTTATGTGTGTATTTCATATATGTGTGTGTATTGTGCATGTGTGTTAATGTGCCTATGTTTATGTGTGTATTTCATATATGTCTGTATTGTACATGTGTGTTAATGTGCCTATGTTTATGTGTGTATTTCATATAAGTGTGTGTATTGTGCATGTGTGTTAATGTGCCTATGTTTATGTGTGTATTTCATATATGTGTGTGTATTGTGCATTTGTGTGTTAATGTGCCTATGTTTATGTGTATATTTCATGTATGTGTGTGTATTGTGCATGTGTGTTAATGTGCCTATGTTTATGTGTGTATTTCATATATGTGTGTGTATTGTGCATTTGTGTGTTAATGTTCCTATGTTTATGTGTGTATTTCATATAAGTGTGTGCATTGTGCATGTGTGTTAATGTGCCTATGTTTATGTGTATATCTCATATATGTGTGTGTATTGTGCATGTGTGTTAATGTGCCTATGTTTATGTGTGTATTTCATATAAGTGTGTGTATTGTGCATGTGTGTTAATGTGCCTATGTTTATGTGTGTATTTCATATAAGTGTGTGTATTGTGCATGTGTGTTAATGTGCCTATGTTTATGTGTGTATTTCATATAAGTGTGTGTATTGTGCATGTGTGTTAATGTGCCTATGTTTATGTGTGTATTTCATATAAGTGTGTGTATTGTGCATGTGTGTTAATGTGCCTATGTTTATGTGTGTATTTCATATATGTGTGTGTATTGTGCATGTGTGTTAATGTGCCTATGTTTATGTGTGTATTTCATATAAGTGTGTGTATTGTGCATGTATGTTAATGTGCCTATGTTTATGTGTATATTTCATATATGTGTGTGTATTGTGCATGTGTGTTAATGTGCCTATGTTTATGTGTGTATTTCATATGTGTGTGTATTGTGCATGTGTGTTAATGTGCCTATGTTTATGTGTGTATTTCATATAAGTGTGTGTATTGTGCATGTGTGTTAATGTGCCTATGTTTATGTGTGTATTTCATATAATTGTGTGTATTGTGCATGTGTGTTAATGTGCCTATGTTTATGTGTGTATTTCATATATGTGTGTGTATTGTGCATGTGTGTTAATGTGCCTATGTTTATGTGTGTATTTCATATATGTGTGTGTATTGTGCATGTGTGTTAATGTGCCTATGTTTATGTGTGTATTTCATATATGTGTGTGTATTGTGCATGTGTGTTAATGTGCCTATGTTTATGTGTGCATTTCATATATGTGTGTGTATTGTGCATGTGTGTTAATGTGCCTATGTTTATGTGTGTATTTCATATAAGTGTGTGTATTGTGCATGTGTGTTAATGTGCCTATGTTTATGTGTGTATTTCATATGTGTGTATTGTGCATGTGTGTTAATTTGCTTATGTTTATGTGTGTAATTCATATATGTGTGTATTGTGCATGTGTGTTAATGTGCCTATGTTTATGTGTGTATTTCATATATGTGTGTGTATTGTGCATGTGTGTTAATGTGCCTATGTTTATGTGTGTATTTCATATAAGTGTGTGTATTGTGCATTTGTGTGTTAATGTGCCTATGTTTATGTGTGTATTTCATATATGTGTGTATTGTGCATGTGTGTTAATGTGCTATGTTTATGTGTGTATTTCATATATGTGTGTGTATTGTGCATGTGTGTTAATGTGCTATGTTTATGTGTGTATTTCATATATGTGTGTGTATTGTGCATGTGTGTTAATGTGCTATGTTTATGTGTGTATTTCATATATGTGTGTGTATTGTGCATGTGTGTTAATGTGCCTATGTTTATGTGTGTATTTCATATATGTGTGTGTATTGTGCATGTGTGTTAATGTGCCTATGTTTATGTGTGTGTTTCATATAAGTGTGTGCATTGTGCATGTGTGTTAATGTGCCTATGTTTATGTGTGTATTTCATATAAGTGTGTGTATTGTGCATGTGTGTTAATGTGCTTATGTTTATGTGTGTATTTCATATATGTGTGTGTATTGTGCATGTGTGTTAATGTGCCTATGTTTATGTGTGTATTTCATATGTGTGTGTATTGTGCATGTGTGTTAATGTGCGTATGTTTATGTGTGTATTTCATATATGTGTGTGTATTGTGCATGTGTGTTAATGTGCCTATGTTTATGTGTGTATTTCATATATGTGTGTGTATTGTGCATGTGTGTTAATGTGCCTATGTTTATGTGTGTATTTCATATATGTGTGTGTATTGTGCATGTGTGTTAATGTGCCTATGTTTATGTGTGTATTTCATATATGTGTGTGTATTGTGCATGTGTGTTAATGTGCCTATGTTTATGTGTGTATTTCATATAAGTGTGTGTATTGTGCATGTGTGTTAATGTGCCTATGTTTTTGTGTATATTTCATACATGTGTGTGTATTGTGCATGTGTGTTAATGTGCCTATGTTTACGTGTGTATTTCATATATGTGTGTGTATTGTGCATGTGTGTTAATGTGCCTATGTTTACGTGTGTATTTCATATATGTGTGTGTATTGTGCATGTGTGTTAATGTGCCTATGTTTATGTGTGTATTTCATATAAGTGTGTGTATTGTGCATGTGTGTTAATGTGCCTATGTTTATGTGTGTATTTCATATGTGTGTGTATTGTGCATGTGTGTTAATGTGCTTATGTTTATGTGTGTATTTCATATATGTGTGTGTATTGTGCATGTGTGTTAATGTGCCTATGTTTATGTGTGTATTTCATATATGTGTGTGTATGTGCCTATGTTTATGTGTATATTTCATATATGTGTGTGTATTGTGCATGTGTGTTAATGTGCCTATGTTTATGTGTGTATTTCATATAAGTGTGTGTATTGTGCATGTGTGTTAATGTGCCTATGTTTATGTGTGTATTTTATATATGTGTGTGTATTGTGCATTTGTGTGTTAATGTGCCTATGTTTATGTGTGTATTTCATATAAGTGTGTGTATTGTGCATGTGTATTAATGTGCCTATGTTTATGTGTATATTTCATATATGTGTGTGTATTGTGCATGTGTGTTAATGTGCCTATGTTTACGTGTGTATTTCATATAAGTGTGTGTATTGTGTATGTATGTTAATGTGCCTATGTTTACGTGTGTATTTCATATACGTGTGTGTATTGTGCATGTGTGTTAATGTGCCTATGTTTACGTGTGTATTTCATATAAGTGTGTGTATTGTGCATGTGTGTTAATGTGCCTATGTTTACGTGTGTATTTCATATACGTGTGTGTATTGTGCATTTGTGTGTTAATGTGCCTATGTTTATGTGTGTATTTCATATAAGTGTGTGTATTGTGCATGTGTGTTAATGTGCCTATGTTTATGTGTGTATTTCATATAATTGTGTGTATTGTGCATGTGTGTTAATGTGCCTATGTTTATGTGTGTATTTCATATATGTGTGTGTATTGTGCATGTGTGTTAATGTGCCTATGTTTATGTGTGTATTTCATATATGTGTGTGTATTGTGCATGTGTGTTAATGTGCCTATGTTTATGTGTGTATTTCATATATGTGTGTGTATTGTGCATGTGTGTTAATGTGCCTATGTTTATGTGTGCATTTCATATATGTGTGTGTATTGTGCATGTGTGTTAATGTGCCTATGTTTATGTGTGTATTTCATATAAGTGTGTGTATTGTGCATGTGTGTTAATGTGCCTATGTTTATGTGTGTATTTCATATGTGTGTATTGTGCATGTGTGTTAATTTGCTTATGTTTATGTGTGTAATTCATATATGTGTGTATTGTGCATGTGTGTTAATGTGCCTATGTTTATGTGTGTATTTCATATATGTGTGTGTATTGTGCATGTGTGTTAATGTGCCTATGTTTATGTGTGTATTTCATATAAGTGTGTGTATTGTGCATTTGTGTGTTAATGTGCCTATGTTTATGTGTGTATTTCATATATGTGTGTGTATTGTGCATGTGTGTTAATGTGCCTATGTTTATGTGTGTATTTCATATATGTGTGTGTATTGTGCATGTGTGTTAATGTGCTATGTTTATGTGTGTATTTCATATATGTGTGTGTATTGTGCATGTGTGTTAATGTGCTATGTTTATGTGTGTATTTCATATATGTGTGTGTATTGTGCATGTGTGTTAATGTGCCTATGTTTATGTGTGTATTTCATATATGTGTGTGTATTGTGCATGTGTGTTAATGTGCCTATGTTTATGTGTGTGTTTCATATAAGTGTGTGCATTGTGCATGTGTGTTAATGTGCCTATGTTTATGTGTGTATTTCATATAAGTGTGTGTATTGTGCATGTGTGTTAATGTGCTTATGTTTATGTGTGTATTTCATATATGTGTGTGTATTGTGCATGTGTGTTAATGTGCCTATGTTTATGTGTGTATTTCATATGTGTGTGTATTGTGCATGTGTGTTAATGTGCTTATGTTTATGTGTGTATTTCATATATGTGTGTGTATTGTGCATGTGTGTTAATGTGCCTATGTTTATGTGTGTATTTCATATATGTGTGTGTATTGTGCATGTGTGTTAATGTGCCTATGTTTATGTGTGTATTTCATATATGTGTGTGTATTGTGCATGTGTGTTAATGTGCCTATGTTTATGTGTGTATTTCATATATGTGTGTGTATTGTGCATGTGTGTTAATGTGCCTATGTTTATGTGTGTATTTCATATAAGTGTGTGTATTGTGCATGTGTGTTAATGTGCCTATGTTTTTGTGTATATTTCATACATGTGTGTGTATTGTGCATGTGTGTTAATGTGCCTATGTTTACGTGTGTATTTCATATATGTGTGTGTATTGTGCATGTGTGTTAATGTGCCTATGTTTACGTGTGTATTTCATATATGTGTGTGTATTGTGCATGTGTGTTAATGTGCCTATGTTTATGTGTGTATTTCATATAAGTGTGTGTATTGTGCATGTGTATTAATGTGCCTATGTTTATGTGTGTATTTCATATGTGTGTGTATTGTGCATGTGTGTTAATGTGCTTATGTTTATGTGTGTATTTCATATATGTGTGTGTATTGTGCATGTGTGTTAATGTGCCTATGTTTATGTGTGTATTTCATATATGTGTGTGTATGTGCCTATGTTTATGTGTATATTTCATATATGTGTGTGTATTGTGCATGTGTGTTAATGTGCCTATGTTTATGTGTGTATTTCATATAAGTGTGTGTATTGTGCATGTGTGTTAATGTGCCTATGTTTATGTGTGTATTTTATATATGTGTGTGTATTGTGCATTTGTGTGTTAATGTGCCTATGTTTATGTGTGTATTTCATATAAGTGTGTGTATTGTGCATGTGTATTAATGTGCCTATGTTTATGTGTATATTTCATATATGTGTGTGTATTGTGCATGTGTGTTAATGTGCCTATGTTTACGTGTGTATTTCATATAAGTGTGTGTATTGTGTATGTATGTTAATGTGCCTATGTTTACGTGTGTATTTCATATACGTGTGTGTATTGTGCATGTGTGTTAATGTGCCTATGTTTACGTGTGTATTTCATATAAGTGTGTGTATTGTGCATGTGTGTTAATGTGCCTATGTTTACGTGTGTATTTCATATACGTGTGTGTATTGTGCATTTGTGTGTTAATGTGCCTATGTTTATGTGTGTATTTCATATGTGTGTGTATTGTGCATGTGTGTTAATGTGCCTATGTTTATGTGTGTATTTCATATAAGTGTGTGCATTGTGCATGTGTATTAATGTGCCTATGTTTATGTGTATATTTCATATATGTGTGTGTATTGTGCATGTGTGTTAATGTGCCTATGTTTACGTGTGTATTTCATATAAGTGTGTGTATTGTGTATGTATGTTAATGTGCCTATGTTTACGTGTGTATTTCATATACGTGTGTGTATTGTGCATTTGTGTGTTAATGTGCCTATGTTTATGTGTGTATTTCATATGTGTGTGTATTGTGCATGTGTGTTAATGTGCCTATGTTTATGTGTGTATTTCATATAAGTGTGTGCATTGTGCATGTGTATTAATGTGCCTATGTTTATGTGTGTATTTCATATAAGTGTGTGTATTGTGCATGTGTGTTAATGTGCCTATGTTTATGTGTGTATTTCATATATGTGTGTGTGTGTATTGTGCATTTGTGTGTTAATGTGCCTATGTTTGTGTGTGTATTTCATATATGTGTGTGTATTGTGCATGTGTGTTAATGTGCTTATCTTTATGTGTGTATTTCATATATGTGTGTGTATTGTGCATGTGTGTTAATGTGCTTATGTTTATGTGTGTATTTCATATATGTCTGTATTGTACATGTGTGTTAATGTGCCTATGTTTATGTGTGTATTTCATATAAGTGTGTGTATTGTGCATGTGTGTTAATGTGCCTATGTTTATGTGTGTATTTCATATATGTGTGTGTATTGTGCATTTGTGTGTTAATGTGCCTATGTTTATGTGTATATTTCATGTATGTGTGTGTATTGTGCATTTGTGTGTTAATGTGCCTATGTTTATGTGTGTATTTCATATAATTGTGTGTATTGTGCATTTGTGTGTTAATGTGCCTATGTTTATGTGTATATTTCATGTATGTGTGTGTATTGTGCATTTGTGTGTTAATGTGCCTATGTTTATGTGTGTATTTCATATAATTGTGTGTATTGTGCATTTGTGTGTTAATGTGCCTATGTTTATGTGTGTATTTCATATAAGTGTGTGTATTGTGCATTTGTATGTTAATGTGCCTATGTTTATGTGTGTATTTCATATGTGTGTGTATTGTGCATATGTGTTAATGTGCCTATGTTTATGTGTGTATTTCATATAAGTGTGTGTATTGTGCATTTGTGTGTTAATGTGCCTATGTTTATGTGTGTATTTCATATGTGTGTGTATTGTGCATGTGTGTTAATGTGCCTATGTTTATGTGTGTATTTCATATAAGTGTGTGTATTGTGCATTTGTGTGTTAATGTGCCTATGTTTATGTGTGTATTTCATATATGTGTGTGTATTGTGCATGTGTGTTAATGTGCCTATGTTTATGTGTGTATTTCATATAAGTGTGTGTATTGTGCATGTGTGTTAATGTGCCTATGTTTATGTGTGTATTTCATATAAGTGTGTGTATTGTGCATTTGTGTGTTAATGTGCATATGTTTATGTGTGTATTTCATATATGTGTGTGTATTGTGCATGTGTGTTAATGTGCCTATGCTTATTTGTATATTTCAAATATGTGTGTGTATTGTGCATTTGTGTGTTAATGTGCCTATGTTTATGTGTGTATTTCATATATGTGTGTGTATTGTGCATGTGTGTTAATGTGCCTATGTTTATGTGTGTATTTCATATAATTGTGTGTATTGTGCATGTGTGTTAATGTGCCTATGTTTATGTGTATATTTCATGTAGGTGTGTGTATTGTGCATGTGTGTTAATGTGCCTATGTTTATGTGTGTATTTCATATAAGTGTGTGTATTGTGCATGTGTGTTAATGTGCCAATGTTTATGTGTGTATTTCATATAAGTGTGTGTATTGTGCATGTGTGTTAATGTGCCTATGTTTATATGTGTATTTCATATATGTGTGTGTATTGTGCATGTGTGTTAATGTGCCTATGTTTATTTGTGTATTTCATATATGTGTGTGTATTGTGCATTTGTGTGTTAATGTGCCTATGTTTATGTGTATATTTCATATAAGTGTGTTTATTGTGCATGTGTGTTAATGTGCCTATGTTTATGTGTGTATTTCATATATGTGTATGTATTGTGCATGTGTGTTAATGTGCCTATGTTTATGTGTGTATTTCATATAAGTGTGTGTATTGTGCATTTGTGTGTTAATGTGCCTATGTTTATGTGTGTATTTCATATAATTGTGTGTATTGTGCATTTGTGTGTTAATGTGCCTATGTTTATGTGTGTATTTCATATAAGTGTGTGTATTGTGCATTTGTATGTTAATGTGCCTATGTTTATGTGTGTATTTCATATGTGTGTGTATTGTGCATATGTGTTAATGTGCCTATGTTTATGTGTGTATTTCATATAAGTGTGTGTATTGTGCATTTGTGTGTTAATGTGCCTATGTTTATGTGTGTATTTCATATGTGTGTGTATTGTGCATGTGTGTTAATGTGCCTATGTTTATGTGTGTATTTCATATAAGTGTGTGTATTGTGCATTTGTGTGTTAATGTGCCTATGTTTATGTGTGTATTTCATATATGTGTGTGTATTGTGCATGTGTGTTAATGTGCCTATGTTTATGTGTGTATTTCATATAAGTGTGTGTATTGTGCATGTGTGTTAATGTGCCTATGTTTATGTGTGTATTTCATATAAGTGTGTGTATTGTGCATTTGTGTGTTAATGTGCCTATGTTTATGTGTGTATTTCATATGTGTGTGTATTGTGCATGTGTGTTAATGTGCCTATGTTTATGTGTGTATTTCATATAAGTGTGTGTATTGTGCATGTGTGTTAATGTGCCTATGTTTATGTGTGTATTTCATATATGTGTGTGTATTGTGCATGTGTGTTAATGTGCCTATGTTTATGTGTGTATTTCATATATGCGTGTGTATTGTGCATGTGTGTTAATGTGCCTATGTTTATGTGTGTATTTCATATATGTGTGTGTATTGTGCATGTGTGTTAATGTGCCTATGTTTATGTGTGTATTTCATACATGTGTGTGTATTGTGCATGTGTGTTAATGTGCCTATGTTTACTTGTGTATTTCATATATGTGTGTGTATTGTGCATGTGTGTTAATGTGCCTATGTTTATGTGTGCATTTCATATATGTGTGTGTATTGTGCATGTGTGTTAATGTGCCTATGTTTATGTGTGTATTTCATATAAGTGTGTGTATTGTGCATGTGTGTTAATGTGCCTATGTTTATGTGTGTATTTCATATGTGTGTATTGTGCATGTGTGTTAATTTGCTTATGTTTATGTGTGTAATTCATATATGTGTGTATTGTGCATGTGTGTTAATGTGCCTATGTTTATGTGTGTATTTCATATATGTGTGTGTATTGTGCATGTGTGTTAATGTGCCTATGTTTATGTGTGTATTTCATATAAGTGTGTGTATTGTGCATTTGTGTGTTAATGTGCCTATGTTTATGTGTGTATTTCATATATGTGTGTATTGTGCATGTGTGTTAATGTGCTATGTTTATGTGTGTATTTCATATATGTGTGTGTATTGTGCATGTGTGTTAATGTGCTATGTTTATGTGTGTATTTCATATATGTGTGTATTGTGCATGTGTGTTAATGTGCTATGTTTATGTGTGTATTTCATATATGTGTGTGTATTGTGCATGTGTGTTAATGTGCCTATGTTTATGTGTGTATTTCATATATGTGTGTGTATTGTGCATGTGTGTTAATGTGCCTATGTTTATGTGTGTTTCATATAAGTGTGTGCATTGTGCATGTGTGTTAATGTGCCTATGTTTATGTGTGTATTTCATATGTGTGTGTATTGTGCATGTGTGTTAATGTGCTTATGTTTATGTGTGTATTTCATATATGTGTGTGTATTGTGCATGTGTGTTAATGTGCCTATGTTTATGTGTGTATTTCATATATGTGTGTGTATTGTGCATGTGTGTTAATGTGCCTATGTTTATGTGTGTATTTCATATATGTGTGTGTATTGTGCATGTGTGTTAATGTGCCTATGTTTATGTGTGTATTTCATATATGTGTGTGTATTGTGCATGTGTGTTAATGTGCCTATGTTTATGTGTGTATTTCATATAAGTGTGTGTATTGTGCATGTGTGTTAATGTGCCTATGTTTTTGTGTATATTTCATACATGTGTGTGTATTGTGCATGTGTGTTAATGTGCCTATGTTTACGTGTGTATTTCATATATGTGTGTGTATTGTGCATGTGTGTTAATGTGCCTATGTTTACGTGTGTATTTCATATATGTGTGTGTATTGTGCATGTGTGTTAATGTGCCTATGTTTATGTGTGTATTTCATATAAGTGTGTGTATTGTGCATGTGTGTTAATGTGCCTATGTTTTTGTGTGTATTTCATATGTGTGTGTATTGTGCATGTGTGTTAATGTGCTTATGTTTATGTGTGTATTTCATATATGTGTGTGTATTGTGCATGTGTGTTAATGTGCCTATGTTTATGTGTGTATTTCATATATGTGTGTGTATGTGCCTATGTTTATGTGTATATTTCATATATGTGTGTATTGTGCATGTGTGTTAATGTGCCTATGTTTATGTGTGTATTTCATATAAGTGTGTGTATTGTGCATGTGTGTTAATGTGCCTATGTTTATGTGTGTATTTTATATATGTGTGTGTATTGTGCATTTGTGTGTTAATGTGCCTATGTTTATGTGTATATTTCATATATGTGTGTGTATTGTGCATGTGTGTTAATGTGCCTATGTTTACGTGTGTATTTCATATAAGTGTGTGTATTGTGTATGTATGTTAATGTGCCTATGTTTACGTGTGTATTTCATATACGTGTGTGTATTGTGCATTTGTGTGTTAATGTGCCTATGTTTATGTGTGTATTTCATATGTGTGTGTATTGTGCATGTGTGTTAATGTGCCTATGTTTATGTGTGTATTTCATATAAGTGTGCGCATTGTGCATGTGTATTAATGTGCCTATGTTTATGTGTATATTTCATATATGTGTGTGTATTGTGCATGTGTGTTAATGTGCCTATGTTTATGTGTGTATTTCATATAAGTGTGTGTATTGTGCATGTGTGTTAATGTGCCTATGTTTATGTGTGTATTTCATATATGTGTGTGTGTGTATTGTGCATTTGTGTGTTAATGTGCCTATGTTTATGTGTGTATTTCATATATGTGTGTGTATTGTGCATGTGTGTTAATGTGCTTATGTTTATGTGTGTATTTCATATATGTGTGTGTATTGTGCATGTGTGTTAATGTGCCTATGTTTATGTGTGTATTTCATATATGTCTGTATTGTACATGTGTGTTAATGTGCCTATGTTTATGTGTGTATTTCATATAAGTGTGTGTATTGTGCATGTGTGTTAATGTGCCTATGTTTATGTGTGTATTTCATATATGTGTGTGTATTGTGCATTTGTGTGTTAATGTGCCTATGTTTATGTGTATATTTCATGTATGTGTGTGTATTGTGCATGTGTGTTAATGTGCCTATGTTTATGTGTGTATTTCATATATGTGTGTGTATTGTGCATTTGTGTGTTAATGTGCCTATGTTTATGTGTGTATTTCATATAATTGTGTGTATTGTGCATTTGTGTGTTAATGTGCCTATGTTTATGTGTATATTTCATGTATGTGTGTGTATTGTGCATTTGTGTGTTAATGTGCCTATGTTTATGTGTGTATTTCATATAATTGTGTGTATTGTGCATTTGTGTGTTAATGTGCCTATGTTTATGTGTGTATTTCATATAAGTGTGTGTATTGTGCATTTGTATGTTAATGTGCCTATGTTTATGTGTGTATTTCATATGTGTGTGTATTGTGCATATGTGTTAATGTGCCTATGTTTATGTGTGTATTTCATATAAGTGTGTGTATTGTGCATTTGTGTGTTAATGTGCCTATGTTTATGTGTGTATTTCATATGTGTGTGTATTGTGCATGTGTGTTAATGTGCCTATGTTTATGTGTGTATTTCATATAAGTGTGTGTATTGTGCATTTGTGTGTTAATGTGCCTATGTTTATGTGTGTATTTCATATATGTGTGTGTATTGTGCATGTGTGTTAATGTGCCTATGTTTATGTGTGTATTTCATATAAGTGTGTGTATTGTGCATGTGTGTTAATGTGCCTATGTTTATGTGTGTATTTCATATAAGTGTGTGTATTGTGCATTTGTGTGTTAATGTGCCTATGTTTATGTGTGTATTTCATATATGTGTGTGTATTGTGCATGTGTGTTAATGTGCCTATGCTTATTTGTATATTTCAAATATGTGTGTGTATTGTGCATTTGTGTGTTAATGTGCCTATGTTTATGTGTGTATTTCATATATGTGTGTGTATTGTGCATGTGTGTTAATGTGCCTATGTTTATGTGTGTATTTCATATAATTGTGTGTATTGTGCATGTGTGTTAATGTGCCTATGTTTATGTGTATATTTCATGTAGGTGTGTGTATTGTGCATGTGTGTTAATGTGCCTATGTTTATGTGTGTATTTCATATAAGTGTGTGTATTGTGCATGTGTGTTAATGTGCCAATGTTTATGTGTGTATTTCATATAAGTGTGTGTATTGTGCATGTGTGTTAATGTGCCTATGTTTATATGTGTATTTCATATATGTGTGTGTATTGTGCATGTGTGTTAATGTGCCTATGTTTATTTGTGTATTTCATATATGTGTGTGTATTGTGCATTTGTGTGTTAATGTGCCTATGTTTATGTGTATATTTCATATAAGTGTGTTTATTGTGCATGTGTGTTAATGTGCCTATGTTTATGTGTGTATTTCATATATGTGTATGTATTGTGCATGTGTGTTAATGTGCCTATGTTTATGTGTGTATTTCATATAAGTGTGTGTATTGTGCATTTGTGTGTTAATGTGCCTATGTTTATGTGTGTATTTCATATAATTGTGTGTATTGTGCATTTGTGTGTTAATGTGCCTATGTTTATGTGTGTATTTCATATAAGTGTGTGTATTGTGCATTTGTATGTTAATGTGCCTATGTTTATGTGTGTATTTCATATGTGTGTGTATTGTGCATATGTGTTAATGTGCCTATGTTTATGTGTGTATTTCATATAAGTGTGTGTATTGTGCATTTGTGTGTTAATGTGCCTATGTTTATGTGTGTATTTCATATGTGTGTGTATTGTGCATGTGTGTTAATGTGCCTATGTTTATGTGTGTATTTCATATAAGTGTGTGTATTGTGCATTTGTGTGTTAATGTGCCTATGTTTATGTGTGTATTTCATATATGTGTGTGTATTGTGCATGTGTGTTAATGTGCCTATGTTTATGTGTGTACTTCATATAAGTGTGTGTATTGTGCATGTGTGTTAATGTGCCTATGTTTATGTGTGTATTTCATATAAGTGTGTGTATTGTGCATTTGTGTGTTAATGTGCCTATGTTTATGTGTGTATTTCATATGTGTGTGTATTGTGCATGTGTGTTAATGTGCCTATGTTTATGTGTGTATTTCATATAAGTGTGTGTATTGTGCATGTGTGTTAATGTGCCTATGTTTATGTGTGTATTTCATATATGTGTGTGTATTGTGCATGTGTGTTAATGTGCCTATGTTTATGTGTGTATTTCATATATGCGTGTGTATTGTGCATGTGTGTTAATGTGCCTATGTTTATGTGTGTATTTCATATATGTGTGTGTATTGTGCATGTGTGTTAATGTGCCTATGTTTATGTGTGTATTTCATACATGTGTGTGTATTGTGCATGTGTGTTAATGTGCCTATGTTTACTTGTGTATTTCATATATGTGTGTGTATTGTGCATGTGTGTTAATGTGCCTATGTTTATGTGTGCATTTCATATATGTGTGTGTATTGTGCATGTGTGTTAATGTGCCTATGTTTATGTGTGTATTTCATATAAGTGTGTGTATTGTGCATGTGTGTTAATGTGCCTATGTTTATGTGTGTATTTCATATGTGTGTATTGTGCATGTGTGTTAATTTGCTTATGTTTATGTGTGTAATTCATATATGTGTGTATTGTGCATGTGTGTTAATGTGCCTATGTTTATGTGTGTATTTCATATATGTGTGTGTATTGTGCATGTGTGTTAATGTGCCTATGTTTATGTGTGTATTTCATATAAGTGTGTGTATTGTGCATTTGTGTGTTAATGTGCCTATGTTTATGTGTGTATTTCATATATGTGTGTATTGTGCATGTGTGTTAATGTGCTATGTTTATGTGTGTATTTCATATATGTGTGTGTATTGTGCATGTGTGTTAATGTGCTATGTTTATGTGTGTATTTCATATATGTGTGTGTATTGTGCATGTGTGTTAATGTGCTATGTTTATGTGTGTATTTCATATATGTGTGTGTATTGTGCATGTGTGTTAATGTGCCTATGTTTATGTGTGTATTTCATATATGTGTGTGTATTGTGCATGTGTGTTAATGTGCCTATGTTTATGTGTGTGTTTCATATAAGTGTGTGCATTGTGCATGTGTTAATGTGCCTATGTTTATGTGTGTATTTCATATGTGTGTGTATTGTGCATGTGTGTTAATGTGCTTATGTTTATGTGTGTATTTCATATATGTGTGTGTATTGTGCATGTGTGTTAATGTGCCTATGTTTATGTGTGTATTTCATATATGTGTGTGTATTGTGCATGTGTGTTAATGTGCCTATGTTTATGTGTGTATTTCATATATGTGTGTGTATTGTGCATGTGTGTTAATGTGCCTATGTTTATGTGTGTATTTCATATATGTGTGTGTATTGTGCATGTGTGTTAATGTGCCTATGTTTATGTGTGTATTTCATATAAGTGTGTGTATTGTGCATGTGTGTTAATGTGCCTATGTTTTTGTGTATATTTCATACATGTGTGTGTATTGTGCATGTGTGTTAATGTGCCTATGTTTACGTGTGTATTTCATATATGTGTGTGTATTGTGCATGTGTGTTAATGTGCCTATGTTTACGTGTGTATTTCATATATGTGTGTGTATTGTGCATGTGTGTTAATGTGCCTATGTTTATGTGTGTATTTCATATAAGTGTGTGTATTGTGCATGTGTGTTAATGTGCCTATGTTTTTGTGTGTATTTCATATGTGTGTGTATTGTGCATGTGTGTTAATGTGCTTATGTTTATGTGTGTATTTCATATATGTGTGTGTATTGTGCATGTGTGTTAATGTGCCTATGTTTATGTGTGTATTTCATATATGTGTGTGTATGTGCCTATGTTTATGTGTATATTTCATATATGTGTGTATTGTGCATGTGTGTTAATGTGCCTATGTTTATGTGTGTATTTCATATAAGTGTGTGTATTGTGCATGTGTGTTAATGTGCCTATGTTTATGTGTGTATTTTATATATGTGTGTGTATTGTGCATTTGTGTGTTAATGTGCCTATGTTTATGTGTGTATTTCATATAAGTGTGTGTATTGTGCATGTGTATTAATGTGCCTATGTTTATGTGTATATTTCATATATGTGTGTGTATTGTGCATGTGTGTTAATGTGCCTATGTTTACGTGTGTATTTCATATAAGTGTGTGTATTGTGTATGTATGTTAATGTGCCTATGTTTACGTGTGTATTTCATATACGTGTGTGTATTGTGCATTTGTGTGTTAATGTGCCTATGTTTATGTGTGTATTTCATATGTGTGTGTATTGTGCATGTGTGTTAATGTGCCTATGTTTATGTGTGTATTTCATATAAGTGTGCGCATTGTGCATGTGTATTAATGTGCCTATGTTTATGTGTATATTTCATATATGTGTGTGTATTGTGCATGTGTGTTAATGTGCCTATGTTTATGTGTGTATTTCATATAAGTGTGTGTATTGTGCATGTGTGTTAATGTGCCTATGTTTATGTGTGTATTTCATATATGTGTGTGTGTGTATTGTGCATTTGTGTGTTAATGTGCCTATGTTTATGTGTGTATTTCATATATGTGTGTGTATTGTGCATGTGTGTTAATGTGCTTATGTTTATGTGTGTATTTCATATATGTGTGTGTATTGTGCATGTGTGTTAATGTGCCTATGTTTATGTGTGTATTTCATATATGTCTGTATTGTACATGTGTGTTAATGTGCCTATGTTTATGTGTGTATTTCATATAAGTGTGTGTATTGTGCATGTGTGTTAATGTGCCTATGTTTATGTGTGTATTTCATATATGTGTGTGTATTGTGCATTTGTGTGTTAATGTGCCTATGTTTATGTGTATATTTCATGTATGTGTGTGTATTGTGCATGTGTGTTAATGTGCCTATGTTTATGTGTGTATTTCATATATGTGTGTGTATTGTGCATTTGTGTGTTAATGTTCCTATGTTTATGTGTGTATTTCATATAAGTGTGTGCATTGTGCATGTGTGTTAATGTGCCTATGTTTATGTGTATATCTCATATATGTGTGTGTATTGTGCATGTGTGTTAATGTGCCTATGTTTATGTGTGTATTTCATATAAGTGTGTGTATTGTGCATGTGTGTTAATGTGCCTATGTTTATGTGTGTATTTCATATAAGTGTGTGTATTGTGCATGTGTGTTAATGTGCCTATGTTTATGTGTGTATTTCATATAAGTGTGTGTATTGTGCATGTGTGTTAATGTGCCTATGTTTATGTGTGTATTTCATATAAGTGTGTGTATTGTGCATGTGTGTTAATGTGCCTATGTTTATGTGTGTATTTCATATATGTGTGTGTATTGTGCATGTGTGTTAATGTGCCTATGTTTATGTGTGTATTTCATATAAGTGTGTGTATTGTGCATGTATGTTAATGTGCCTATGTTTATGTGTATATTTCATATATGTGTGTGTATTGTGCATGTGTGTTAATGTGCCTATGTTTATGTGTGTATTTCATATGTGTGTGTATTGTGCATGTGTGTTAATGTGCCTATGTTTATGTGTGTATTTCATATAAGTGTGTGTATTGTGCATGTGTGTTAATGTGCCTATGTTTATGTGTGTATTTCATATAATTGTGTGTATTGTGCATGTGTGTTAATGTGCCTATGTTTATGTGTGTATTTCATATATGTGTGTGTATTGTGCATGTGTGTTAATGTGCCTATGTTTATGTGTGTATTTCATATATGTGTGTGTATTGTGCATGTGTGTTAATGTGCCTATGTTTATGTGTGTATTTCATATATGTGTGTGTATTGTGCATGTGTGTTAATGTGCCTATGTTTATGTGTGCATTTCATATATGTGTGTGTATTGTGCATGTGTGTTAATGTGCCTATGTTTATGTGTGTATTTCATATAAGTGTGTGTATTGTGCATGTGTGTTAATGTGCCTATGTTTATGTGTGTATTTCATATGTGTGTATTGTGCATGTGTGTTAATTTGCTTATGTTTATGTGTGTAATTCATATATGTGTGTATTGTGCATGTGTGTTAATGTGCCTATGTTTATGTGTGTATTTCATATATGTGTGTGTATTGTGCATGTGTGTTAATGTGCCTATGTTTATGTGTGTATTTCATATAAGTGTGTGTATTGTGCATTTGTGTGTTAATGTGCCTATGTTTATGTGTGTATTTCATATATGTGTGTATTGTGCATGTGTGTTAATGTGCTATGTTTATGTGTGTATTTCATATATGTGTGTGTATTGTGCATGTGTGTTAATGTGCTATGTTTATGTGTGTATTTCATATATGTGTGTGTATTGTGCATGTGTGTTAATGTGCTATGTTTATGTGTGTATTTCATATATGTGTGTGTATTGTGCATGTGTGTTAATGTGCCTATGTTTATGTGTGTATTTCATATATGTGTGTGTATTGTGCATGTGTGTTAATGTGCCTATGTTTATGTGTGTGTTTCATATAAGTGTGTGCATTGTGCATGTGTGTTAATGTGCCTATGTTTATGTGTGTATTTCATATAAGTGTGTGTATTGTGCATGTGTGTTAATGTGCTTATGTTTATGTGTGTATTTCATATATGTGTGTGTATTGTGCATGTGTGTTAATGTGCCTATGTTTATGTGTGTATTTCATATGTGTGTGTATTGTGCATGTGTGTTAATGTGCTTATGTTTATGTGTGTATTTCATATATGTGTGTGTATTGTGCATGTGTGTTAATGTGCCTATGTTTATGTGTGTATTTCATATATGTGTGTGTATTGTGCATGTGTGTTAATGTGCCTATGTTTATGTGTGTATTTCATATATGTGTGTGTATTGTGCATGTGTGTTAATGTGCCTATGTTTATGTGTGTATTTCATATATGTGTGTGTATTGTGCATGTGTGTTAATGTGCCTATGTTTATGTGTGTATTTCATATAAGTGTGTGTATTGTGCATGTGTGTTAATGTGCCTATGTTTTTGTGTATATTTCATACATGTGTGTGTATTGTGCATGTGTGTTAATGTGCCTATGTTTACGTGTGTATTTCATATATGTGTGTGTATTGTGCATGTGTGTTAATGTGCCTATGTTTACGTGTGTATTTCATATATGTGTGTGTATTGTGCATGTGTGTTAATGTGCCTATGTTTATGTGTGTATTTCATATAAGTGTGTGTATTGTGCATGTGTGTTAATGTGCCTATGTTTATGTGTGTATTTCATATGTGTGTGTATTGTGCATGTGTGTTAATGTGCTTATGTTTATGTGTGTATTTCATATATGTGTGTGTATTGTGCATGTGTGTTAATGTGCCTATGTTTATGTGTGTATTTCATATATGTGTGTGTATGTGCCTATGTTTATGTGTATATTTCATATATGTGTGTGTATTGTGCATGTGTGTTAATGTGCCTATGTTTATGTGTGTATTTCATATAAGTGTGTGTATTGTGCATGTGTGTTAATGTGCCTATGTTTATGTGTGTATTTTATATATGTGTGTGTATTGTGCATTTGTGTGTTAATGTGCCTATGTTTATGTGTGTATTTCATATAAGTGTGTGTATTGTGCATGTGTATTAATGTGCCTATGTTTATGTGTATATTTCATATATGTGTGTGTATTGTGCATGTGTGTTAATGTGCCTATGTTTACGTGTGTATTTCATATAAGTGTGTGTATTGTGTATGTATGTTAATGTGCCTATGTTTACGTGTGTTTTCATATACGTGTGTGTATTGTGCATGTGTGTTAATGTGCCTATGTTTACGTGTGTATTTCATATAAGTGTGTGTATTGTGCATGTGTGTTAATGTGCCTATGTTTACGTGTGTATTTCATATACGTGTGTGTATTGTGCATTTGTGTGTTAATGTGCCTATGTTTATGTGTGTATTTCATATAAGTGTGTGTATTGTGCATGTGTGTTAATGTGCCTATGTTTATGTGTGTATTTCATATAATTGTGTGTATTGTGCATGTGTGTTAATGTGCCTATGTTTATGTGTGTATTTCATATATGTGTGTGTATTGTGCATGTGTGTTAATGTGCCTATGTTTATGTGTGTATTTCATATATGTGTGTGTATTGTGCATGTGTGTTAATGTGCCTATGTTTATGTGTGTATTTCATATATGTGTGTGTATTGTGCATGTGTGTTAATGTGCCTATGTTTATGTGTGCATTTCATATATGTGTGTGTATTGTGCATGTGTGTTAATGTGCCTATGTTTATGTGTGTATTTCATATAAGTGTGTGTATTGTGCATGTGTGTTAATGTGCCTATGTTTATGTGTGTATTTCATATGTGTGTATTGTGCATGTGTGTTAATTTGCTTATGTTTATGTGTGTAATTCATATATGTGTGTATTGTGCATGTGTGTTAATGTGCCTATGTTTATGTGTGTATATCATATATGTGTGTGTATTGTGCATGTGTGTTAATGTGCCTATGTTTATGTGTGTATTTCATATAAGTGTGTGTATTGTGCATTTGTGTGTTAATGTGCCTATGTTTATGTGTGTATTTCATATATGTGTGTGTATTGTGCATGTGTGTTAATGTGCCTATGTTTATGTGTGTATTTCATATATGTGTGTGTATTGTGCATGTGTGTTAATGTGCTATGTTTATGTGTGTATTTCATATATGTGTGTGTATTGTGCATGTGTGTTAATGTGCTATGTTTATGTGTGTATTTCATATATGTGTGTGTATTGTGCATGTGTGTTAATGTGCCTATGTTTATGTGTGTATTTCATATATGTGTGTGTATTGTGCATGTGTGTTAATGTGCCTATGTTTATGTGTGTGTTTCATATAAGTGTGTGCATTGTGCATGTGTGTTAATGTGCCTATGTTTATGTGTGTATTTCATATAAGTGTGTGTATTGTGCATGTGTGTTAATGTGCTTATGTTTATGTGTGTATTTCATATATGTGTGTGTATTGTGCATGTGTGTTAATGTGCCTATGTTTATGTGTGTATTTCATATGTGTGTGTATTGTGCATGTGTGTTAATGTGCTTATGTTTATGTGTGTATTTCATATATGTGTGTGTATTGTGCATGTGTGTTAATGTGCCTATGTTTATGTGTGTATTTCATATATGTGTGTGTATTGTGCATGTGTGTTAATGTGCCTATGTTTATGTGTGTATTTCATATATGTGTGTGTATTGTGCATGTGTGTTAATGTGCCTATGTTTATGTGTGTATTTCATATATGTGTGTGTATTGTGCATGTGTGTTAATGTGCCTATGTTTATGTGTGTATTTCATATAAGTGTGTGTATTGTGCATGTGTGTTAATGTGCCTATGTTTTTGTGTATATTTCATACATGTGTGTGTATTGTGCATGTGTGTTAATGTGCCTATGTTTACGTGTGTATTTCATATATGTGTGTGTATTGTGCATGTGTGTTAATGTGCCTATGTTTACGTGTGTATTTCATATATGTGTGTGTATTGTGCATGTGTGTTAATGTGCCTATGTTTATGTGTGTATTTCATATAAGTGTGTGTATTGTGCATGTGTGTTAATGTGCCTATGTTTATGTGTGTATTTCATATGTGTGTGTATTGTGCATGTGTGGTAATGTGCTTATGTTTATGTGTGTATTTCATATATGTGTGTGTATTGTGCATGTGTGTTAATGTGCCTATGTTTATGTGTGTATTTCATATATGTGTGTGTATGTGCCTATGTTTATGTGTATATTTCATATATGTGTGTGTATTGTGCATGTGTGTTAATGTGCCTATGTTTATGTGTGTATTTCATATAAGTGTGTGTATTGTGCATGTGTGTTAATGTGCCTATGTTTATGTGTGTATTTTATATATGTGTGTGTATTGTGCATTTGTGTGTTAATGTGCCTATGTTTATGTGTGTATTTCATATAAGTGTGTGTATTGTGCATGTGTATTAATGTGCCTATGTTTATGTGTATATTTCATATATGTGTGTGTATTGTGCATGTGTGTTAATGTGCCTATGTTTATGTGTGTATTTCATATACGTGTGTGTATTGTGCATGTGTGTTAATGTGCCTATGTTTACGTGTGTATTTCATATAAGTGTGTGTATTGTGCATGTGTGTTAATGTGCCTATGTTTACGTGTGTATTTCATATACGTGTGTGTATTGTGCATTTGTGTGTTAATGTGCCTATGTTTATGTGTGTATTTCATATGTGTGTGTATTGTGCATGTGTGTTAATGTGCCTATGTTTATGTGTGTATTTCATATAAGTGTGTGCATTGTGCATGTGTATTAATGTGCCTATGTTTATGTGTATATTTCATATATGTGTGTGTATTGTGCATGTGTGTTAATGTGCCTATGTTTACGTGTGTATTTCATATAAGTGTGTGTATTGTGTATGTATGTTAATGTGCCTATGTTTACGTGTGTATTTCATATACGTGTGTGTATTGTGCATTTGTGTGTTAATGTGCCTATGTTTATGTGTGTATTTCATATGTGTGTGTATTGTGCATGTGTGTTAATGTGCCTATGTTTATGTGTGTATTTCATATAAGTGTGTGCATTGTGCATGTGTATTAATGTGCCTATGTTTATGTGTGTATTTCATATAAGTGTGTGTATTGTGCATGTGTGTTAATGTGCCTATGTTTATGTGTGTATTTCATATATGTGTGTGTGTGTATTGTGCATTTGTGTGTTAATGTGCCTATGTTTATGTGTGTATTTCATATATGTGTGTGTATTGTGCATGTGTGTTAATGTGCTTATGTTTATGTGTGTATTTCATATATGTCTGTATTGTACATGTGTGTTAATGTGCCTATGTTTATGTGTGTATTTCATATAAGTGTGTGTATTGTGCATGTGTGTTAATGTGCCTATGTTTATGTGTGTATTTCATATATGTGTGTGTATTGTGCATTTGTGTGTTAATGTGCCTATGTTTATGTGTATATTTCATGTATGTGTGTGTATTGTGCATTTGTGTGTTAATGTGCCTATGTTTATGTGTGTATTTCATATAATTGTGTGTATTGTGCATTTGTGTGTTAATGTGCCTATGTTTATGTGTGTATTTCATATATGTGTGTGTGTGTATTGTGCATTTGTGTGTTAATGTGCCTATGTTTATGTGTGTATTTCATATATGTGTGTGTATTGTGCATGTGTGTTAATGTGCTTATGTTTATGTGTGTATTTCATATATGTCTGTATTGTACATGTGTGTTAATGTGCCTATGTTTATGTGTGTATTTCATATAAGTGTGTGTATTGTGCATGTGTGTTAATGTGCCTATGTTTATGTGTGTATTTCATATATGTGTGTGTATTGTGCATTTGTGTGTTAATGTGCCTATGTTTATGTGTATATTTCATGTATGTGTGTGTATTGTGCATTTGTGTGTTAATGTGCCTATGTTTATGTGTGTATTTCATATAATTGTGTGTATTGTGCATTTGTGTGTTAATGTGCCTATGTTTATGTGTGTATTTCATATAAGTGTGTGTATTGTGCATTTGTATGTTAATGTGCCTATGTTTATGTGTGTATTTCATATGTGTGTGTATTGTGCATATGTGTTAATGTGCCTATGTTTATGTGTGTATTTCATATAAGTGTGTGTATTGTGCATTTGTGTGTTAATGTGCCTATGTTTATGTGTGTATTTCATATGTGTGTGTATTGTGCATGTGTGTTAATGTGCCTATGTTTATGTGTGTATTTCATATAAGTGTGTGTATTGTGCATTTGTGTGTTAATGTGCCTATGTTTATGTGTGTATTTCATATATGTGTGTGTATTGTGCATGTGTGTTAATGTGCCTATGTTTATGTGTGTATTTCATATAAGTGTGTGTATTGTGCATGTGTGTTAATGTGCCTATGTTTATGTGTGTATTTCATATAAGTGTGTGTATTGTGCATTTGTGTGTTAATGTGCCTATGTTTATGTGTGTATTTCATATGTGTGTGTATTGTGCATGTGTGTTAATGTGCCTATGTTTATGTGTGTATTTCATATAAGTGTGTGTATTGTGCATGTGTGTTAATGTGCCTATGTTTATGTGTGTATTTCATATATGTGTGTGTATTGTGCATGTGTGTTAATGTGCCTATGTTTATGTGTGTATTTCATATATGTGTGTGTATTGTGCATGTGTGTTAATGTGCCTATGTTTATGTGTGTATTTCATATATGTGTGTGTATTGTGCATGTGTGTTAATGTGCCTATGTTTATGTGTGTATTTCATATATGTGTGTGTATTGTGCATGTGTGTTAATGTGCCTATGTTTATGTGTGCATTTCATATATGTGTGTGTATTGTGCATGTGTGTTAATGTGCCTATGTTTATGTGTGTATTTCATATAAGTGTGTGTATTGTGCATGTGTGTTAATGTGCCTATGTTTATGTGTGTATTTCATATGTGTGTATTGTGCATGTGTGTTAATTTGCTTATGTTTATGTGTGTAATTCATATATGTGTGTATTGTGCATGTGTGTTAATGTGCCTATGTTTATGTGTGTATTTCATATATGTGTGTGTATTGTGCATGTGTGTTAATGTGCCTATGTTTATGTGTGTATTTCATATAAGTGTGTGTATTGTGCATTTGTGTGTTAATGTGCCTATGTTTATGTGTGTATTTCATATATGTGTGTATTGTGCATGTGTGTTAATGTGCTATGTTTATGTGTGTATTTCATATATGTGTGTGTATTGTGCATGTGTGTTAATGTGCTATGTTTATGTGTGTATTTCATATATGTGTGTGTATTGTGCATGTGTGTTAATGTGCTATGTTTATGTGTGTATTTCATATATGTGTGTGTATTGTGCATGTGTGTTAATGTGCCTATGTTTATGTGTGTATTTCATATATGTGTGTGTATTGTGCATGTGTGTTAATGTGCCTATGTTTATGTGTGTGTTTCATATAAGTGTGTGCATTGTGCATGTGTGTTAATGTGCCTATGTTTATGTGTGTATTTCATATAAGTGTGTGTATTGTGCATGTGTGTTAATGTGCTTATGTTTATGTGTGTATTTCATATATGTGTGTGTATTGTGCATGTGTGTTAATGTGCCTATGTTTATGTGTGTATTTCATATGTGTGTGTATTGTGCATGTGTGTTAATGTGCTTATGTTTATGTGTGTATTTCATATATGTGTGTGTATTGTGCATGTGTGTTAATGTGCCTATGTTTATGTGTGTATTTCATATATGTGTGTGTATTGTGCATGTGTGTTAATGTGCCTATGTTTATGTGTGTATTTCATATATGTGTGTGTATTGTGCATGTGTGTTAATGTGCCTATGTTTATGTGTGTATTTCATATATGTGTGTGTATTGTGCATGTGTGTTAATGTGCCTATATTTATGTGTGTATTTCATATAAGTGTGTGTATTGTGCATGTGTGTTAATGTGCCTATGTTTTTGTGTATATTTCATACATGTGTGTGTATTGTGCATGTGTGTTAATGTGCCTATGTTTACGTGTGTATTTCATATATGTGTGTGTATTGTGCATGTGTGTTAATGTGCCTATGTTTACGTGTGTATTTCATATATGTGTGTGTATTGTGCATGTGTGTTAATGTGCCTATGTTTATGTGTGTATTTCATATAAGTGTGTGTATTGTGCATGTGTGTTAATGTGCCTATGTTTTTGTGTGTATTTCAGATGTGTGTGTATTGTGCATGTGTGTTAATGTGCTTATGTTTATGTGTGTATTTCATATATGTGTGTGTATTGTGCATGTGTGTTAATGTGCCTATGTTTATGTGTGTATTTCATATATGTGTGTGTATATGCCTATGTTTATGTGTATATTTCATATATGTGTGTATTGTGCATGTGTGTTAATGTGCCTATGTTTATGTGTGTATTTTATATATGTGTGTGTATTGTGCATTTGTGTGTTAATGTGCCTATGTTTATGTGTGTATTTCATATAAGTGTGTGTATTGTGCATGTGTATTAATGTGCCTATGTTTATGTGTATATTTCATATATGTGTGTGTATTGTGCATGTGTGTTAATGTGCCTATGTTTACGTGTGTATTTCATATAAGTGTGTGTATTGTGTATGTATGTTAATGTGCCTATGTTTACGTGTGTATTTCATATACGTGTGTGTATTGTGCATTTGTGTGTTAATGTGCCTATGTTTATGTGTGTATTTCATATGTGTGTGTATTGTGCATGTGTGTTAATGTGCCTATGTTTATGTGTGTATTTCATATAAGTGTGTGCATTGTGCATGTGTATTAATGTGCTTATGTTTATGTGTATATTTCATATATGTGTGTGTATTGTGCATGTGTGTTAATGTGCCTATGTTTATGTGTGTATTTCATATAAGTGTGTGTATTGTGCATGTGTGTTAATGTGCCTATGTTTATGTGTGTATTTCATATATGTGTGTGTGTGTATTGTGCATTTGTGTGTTAATGTGCCTATGTTTATGTGTGTATTTCATATATGTGTGTGTATTGTGCATGTGTGTTAATGTGCTTATGTTTATGTGTGTATTTCATATATGTGTGTGTATTGTGCATGTGTGTTAATGTGCCTATGTTTATGTGTGTATTTCATATAAGTGTGTGTATTGTGCATGTGTGTTAATGTGCCTATGTTTATGTGTGTATTTCATATATGTGTGTGTATTGTGCATTTGTGTGTTAATGTGCCTATGTTTATGTGTATATTTCATGTATGTGTGTGTATTGTGCATGTGTGTTAATGTGCCTATGTTTATGTGTGTATTTCATATATGTGTGTGTATTGTGCATTTGTGTGTTAATGTTCCTATGTTTATGTGTGTATTTCATATAAGTGTGTGCATTGTGCATGTGTGTTAATGTGCCTATGTTTATGTGTATATCTCATATATGTGTGTGTATTGTGCATGTGTGTTAATGTGCCTATGTTTATGTGTGTATTTCATATAAGTGTGTGTATTGTGCATGTGTGTTAATGTGCCTATGTTTATGTGTGTATTTCATATAAGTGTGTGTATTGTGCATGTGTGTTAATGTGCCTATGTTTATGTGTGTATTTCATATAAGTGTGTGTATTGTGCATGTGTGTTAATGTGCCTATGTTTATGTGTGTATTTCATATAAGTGTGTGTATTGTGCATGTGTGTTAATGTGCCTATGTTTATGTGTGTATTTCATATATGTGTGTGTATTGTGCATGTGTGTTAATGTACCTATGTTTATGTGTGTATTTCATATAAGTGTGTGTATTGTGCATGTATGTTAATGTGCCTATGTTTATGTGTATATTTCATGTATGTGTGTGTATTGTGCATGTGTGTTAATGTGCCTATGTTTATGTGTGTATTTCATATATGTGTGTGTATTGTGCATGTGTGTTAATGTGCCTATGTTTATGTGTGTATTTCATATATGTGTGTGTATTGTGCATTTGTGTGTTAATGTTCCTATGTTTATGTGTGTATTTCATATAAGTGTGTGCATTGTGCATGTGTGTTAATGTGCCTATGTTTATGTGTATATCTCATATATGTGTGTGTATTGTGCATGTGTGTTAATGTGCCTATGTTTATGTGTGTATTTCATATGTGTGTGTATTGTGCATGTGTGTTAATGTGCCTATGTTTATGTGTGTATTTCATATAAGTGTGTGTATTGTGCATGTGTGTTAATGTGCCTATGTTTATGTGTGTATTTCATATAATTGTGTGTATTGTGCATGTGTGTTAATGTGCCTATATTTATGTGTGTATTTCATATATGTGTGTGTATTGTGCATGTGTGTTAATGTGCCTATGTTTATGTGTGTATTTCATATATGTGTGTGTATTGTGCATGTGTGTTAATGTGCCTATGTTTATGTGTGTATTTTATATATGTGTGTGTATTGTGCATTTGTGTGTTAATGTGCCTATGTTTATGTGTGTATTTCATATAAGTGTGTGTATTGTGCATGTGTGTTAATGTGCCTATGTTTATGTGTGTATTTCATATAAGTGTGTGTATTGTGTATGTGTGTTAATGTGTATTTCATATATGTGTGTGTATTGTGCATGTGTGTTAATGTGCCTATGTTTATGTGTGTATTTCATATAAGTGTGTGTATTGTGCATGTGTGTTAATGTGCCTATGTTTATGTGTGTATTTCATATAAGTGTGTGTATTGTGCATGTGTGTTAATGTGCCTATGTTTATGTGTGTATTTCATATAAGTGTGTGTATTGTGCATGTGTGTTAATGTGCTTATGTTTATGTGTGTATTTCATATAAGTGTGTGTATTGTGCATGTGTGTTAATGTGCCTATGTTTATGTGTGTATTTCATATATGTGTTTGTATTGTGCATGTGTGTTAATGTGCCTATGTTTATGTGTGTATTTCATATAAGTGTGTGTATTGTGCATGTGTGTTAATGTGCCTATGTTTATGTGTGTATTTCATATATGTGTGTGTATTGTGCATGTGTGTTAATGTGCCTATGTTTTTGTGTATATTTCATATATGTGTGTGTATTGTGCATGTGTGTTAATGTGCCTATGTTTACGTGTGTATTTCATATATGTGTGTGTATTGTGCATGTGTGTTAATGTGCCTATGTTTACGTGTGTATTTCATATATGTGTGTGTATTGTGCATGTGTGTTAATGTGCCTATGTTTATGTGTGTATTTCATATAAGTGTGTGTATTGTGCATGTGTGTTAATGTGCCTATGTTTATGTGTGTATTTCATATGTGTGTGTATTGTGCATGTGTGTTAATGTGCTTATGTTTATGTGTGTATTTCATATATGTGTGTGTATTGTGCATGTGTGTTAATATGCCTATGTTTATGTGTGTATTTCATATATGTGTGTGTATTGTGCATGTGTGTTAATGTGCCTATGTTTATGTGTGTATTTCATATATGTGTGTGTATTGTGCATGTGTGTTAATGTGCCTATGTTTATGTGTGTATTTCATATATGTGTGTGTATTGTGCATGTGTGTTAATGTGCCTATGTTTCTGTGTGTATTTCATATAAGTGTGTGTATTGTGCATGTGTGTTAATGTGCCTATGTTTATGTGTGTATTTCATATGTGTGTGTATTGTGCATGTGTGTTAATGTGCCTATGTTTATGTGAGTATTTCATATAAGTGTGTGTATTGTGCATTTGTGTGTTAATGTGCCTATGTTTATGTGTGTATTTCATATAAGTGTGTGTATTGTGCATGTCTGTTAATGTGCCTATGTTTATGTGTGTATTTCATATAAGTGTGTGTATTGTGCATGTGTGTTAATGTGCCTATGTTTATGTGTGTATTTCATATAAGTGTGTGTATTGTGCATTTGTGTGTTAATGTGCCTATGTTTATGTGTGTATTTCATATATGTGTGTGTATTGTGCATGTGTGTTAATGTGCTATGTTTATGTGTGTATTTCATATATGTGTGTGCATTGTGCATGTGTGTTAATGTGCTATGTTTGTGTGTATTTCATATATGTGTGTGTATTGTGCATGTGTGTTAATGTGCCTACGTTTATGTGTGTATTTCATATATGTGTGTGTATTTTGCATGTGTGTTAATGTGCCTATGTTTATGTGTGTATTTCATATATGTGTTTGTATTGTGCATGTGTGTTAATGTGCCTATGTTTATGTGTGTATTTCATATATGTGTGTGTATTGTGCATTTGTGTTAATGTGCCTATGTTTATGTGTGTATTTCATATAAGTGTGTGTATTGTGCATGTGTGTTAATGTGCCTATGTTTATGTGTGTATTTCATATAAGTGTGTGTATTGTGCATGTGTGTTAATGTGCCTATGTTTATGTGTGTATTTCATATATGTGTGTGTATTGTGCATGTGTGTTAATGTGCCTATGTTTTTGTGTATATTTCATATATGTGTGTGTATTGTGCATGTGTGTTAATGTGCCTATGTTTATGTGTGTATTTCATATATGTGTGTGTATTGTGCATGTGTGTTAATGTGCCTATGTTTACGTGTGTATTTCATATATGTGTGTGTATTGTGCATGTGTGTTAATGTGCCTATGTTTATGTGTGTATTTCATATAAGTGTGTGTATTGTGCATGTGTGTTAATGTGCCTATGTTTATGTGTGTATTTCATATGTGTGTGTATTGTGCATGTGTGTTAATGTGCTTATGTTTATGTGTGTATTTCATATATGTGTGTGTATTGTGCATGTGTGTTAATATGCCTATGTTTATGTGTGTATTTCATATATGTGTGTGTATTGTGCATGTGTGTTAATGTGCCTATGTTTATGTGTGTATTTCATATATGTGTGTGTATTGTGCATGTGTGTTAATGTGCCTATGTTTATGTGTGTATTTCATATGTGTGTGTATTGTGCATGTGTGTTAATGTGCCTATGTTTATGTGAGTATTTCATATAAGTGTGTGTATTGTGCATTTGTGTGTTAATGTGCCTATGTTTATGTGTGTATTTCATATAAGTGTGTGTATTGTGCATGTCTGTTAATGTGCCTATGTTTATGTGTGTATTTCATATAAGTGTGTGTATTGTGCATGTGTGTTAATGTGCCTATGTTTATGTGTGTATTTCATATAAGTGTGTGTATTGTGCATTTGTGTGTTAATGTGCCTATGTTTATGTGTGTATTTCATATATGTGTGTGTATTGTGCATGTGTGTTAATGTGCTATGTTTATGTGTGTATTTCATATCTGTGTGTGCATTGTGCATGTGTGTTAATGTGCTATGTTTGTGTGTATTTCATATATGTGTGTGTATTGTGCATGTGTGTTAATGTGCCTACGTTTATGTGTGTATTTCATATATGTGTGTGTATTGTGCATTTGTGTGTTAATGTGCCTATGTTTATGTTTGTATTTCATATATGTGTGTGTATTGTGCATGTGTGTTAATGTGCCTATGTTTATGTGTGTATTTCATATATGTGTTTGTATTGTGCATGTGTGTTAATGTGCCTATGTTTATGTGTGTATTTCATATATGTGTGTGTATTGTGCATTTGTGTTAATGTGCCTATGTTTATGTGTGTATTTCATATAAGTGTGTGTATTGTGCATGTGTGTTAATGTGCCTATGTTTATGTGTGTATTTCATATAAGTGTGTGTATTGTGCATGTGTGTTAATGTGCCTATGTTTATGTGTGTATTTCATATGTGTGTGTATTGTGCATGTGTGTTAATGTGCTTATGTTTATGTGTGTATTTCATATATGTGTGTGTATTGTGCATTTGTGTGTTAATGTGCTTATGTTTATGTGTGTATTTCATATAAGTGTGTGTATTGTGCATGTGTGTTAATGGACCTATGTTTATGTGTGTATTTCATATAAGTGTGTGTATTGTGCATGTGTGTTAATGTGCCTATGTTTATGTGTGTATTTCATATAAGTGTGTGTATTGTGCATTTGTGTGTTAACGTGCTTATGTTTATGTGTGTATTTCATATAAGTGTGTGTATTGTGCATGTGTGTTAATGGACCTATGTTTATGTGTGTATTTCATATAAGTGTGTGTATTGTGCATTTGTGTGTTAATGTGCCTATGTTTATGTGTATATTTCATATAAGTGTGTGTATTGTGCATGTGTGTTAATGTGCCTATGTTTATGTGTGTATTTCATATAAGTGTGTGTATTGTGCATTTGTGTGTTAATGTGCCTATGTTTATGTGTGTATTTCATATAAGTGTGTGTATTGTGCATTTGTGTGTTAATGTGCCTATGTTTATGTGTATATTTCATATAAGTGTGTGTATTGTGCATGTGTGTTAATGTGCCTATGTTTATGTGTGTATTTCATATAAGTGTGTGTATTGTGCATGTGTGTTAATGTGCCTATGTTTATGTGTGTATTTCATATATGTGTGTGTATTGTGCATTTGTGTGTTAATGTGCCTATGTTTATGTGTGTATTTCATATAAGTGTGTGTATTGTGCATGTGTGTTAATGTGCCTATGTTTATGTGTGTATTTCATATAAGTGTGTGTATTGTCCATGTGTGTTAATGTGCCTATGTTTATGTGTGTATTTCATATAAGTGTGTGTATTGTGCATGTGTGTTAATGTTCCTATGTTTATGTGTGTATTTCATATAAGTGTGTGTATTGTGCATGTGTGTTAATGTGCCTATGTTTATGTGTGTATTTCATATATGTGTGTGTATTGTGCATGTGTGTTAATGTGCCTATGTTTATGTGTGTATTTCATATATGTGTGTGTATTGTGCATGTGTGTTAATGTGCCTATGTTTATGTGTGTATTTCATATAAGTGTGTGTATTGTGCATGTGTGTTAATGTGCCTATGTTTATGTGTGTATTTCATATAAGTGTGTGCATTGTGCATGTGTGTTAATGTGCCTATGTTTATGTGTGTATTTCATATATGTGTGTGTATTGTGCATTTGTGTGTTAATGTGCCTATGTTTATGTGTATATTTCATGTATGTGTGTGTATTGTGCATGTGTGTTAATGTGCCTATGTTTATGTGTGTATTTCATATATGTGTGTGTATTGTGCATGTGTGTTAATGTGCCTATGTTTATGTGTGTATTTCATATATGTGTGTGTATTGTGCATGTGTGTTAATGTGCCTATGTTTATGTGTGTATTTCATATAAGTGTGTGCATTGTGCATGTGTGTTAATGTGCCTATGTTTATGTGTGTATTTCATATAAGTGTGTGTATTGTGCATGTGTGTTAATGTGCCTATGTTTATGTGTGTATTTCATATATGTGTGTGTATTGTGCATGTGTGTTAATGTGCCTATGTTTATGTGTGTATTTCATATAAGTGTGTGTATTGTGCATGTGTGTTAATGTGCCTATGTTTATGTGTGTATTTCATATAAGTGTGTGCATTGTGCATGTGTGTTAATGTGCCTATGTTTATGTGTGTATTTCATATAAGTGTGTGCATTGTGCATGTGTGTTAATGTGCCTATGTTTATGTGTATATCTCATATATATGTGTGTATTGTGCATGTGTGTTAATGTGCCTATGTTTATGTGTTTATTTCATATAAGTGTGTGCATTGTGCATGTGTGTTAATGTGCCTATGTTTATGTGTGTATTTCATATAAGTGTGTGTATTGTGCATGTGTGTTAATGTGCCTATGTTTATGTGTGTATTTCATATATGTGTGTGTATTGTGCATGTGTGTTAATGTGCCTATGTTTATGTGTGTATTTCATATAAGTGTGTGTATTGTGCATGTGTGTTAATGTGCCTATGTTTATGTGTGTATTTCATATAAGTGTGTGTATTGTGCATGTGTGTTAATGTGCCTATGTTTATGTGTGTATTTCATATATGTGTGTGTATTGTGCATGTGTGTTAATGTGCCTATGTTTATGTGTGTATTTTATATATGTGTGTGTATTGTGCATTTGTGTGTTATGTGCCTATGTTTATGTGTGTATTTCATACAAGTGTGTGTATTGTGCATGTGTGTTAATGTGCCTATGTTTATGTGTGTATTTCATATAAGTGTGTGAATTGTGCATGTGTATTAATGTGCCTATGTTTATGTGTGTATTTCATATAAGTGTGTGTATTGTGCATGTGTGTTAATGTGCCTATGTTTATGTGTGTATTTCATATATGTGTGTGTGTATTGTGCATTTGTGTGTTAATGTGCCTATGTTTATGTGTGTATTTCATATATGTGTGTGTATTGTGCATGTGTGTTAATGTGCCTATGTTTATGTGTGTATTTCATATATGTGTGTGTATTGTGCATGTGTGTTAATGTGCCTATGTTTATGTGTGTATTTCATATAAGTGTGTGCATTGTGCATGTGTGTTAATGTGCCTATGTTTATGTTTATATTTCATATCTGTGTGTGTATTGTGCATGTGTGTTAATGTGTATATGTTTATGTGTGTATTTCATGTAAGTGTGTGTATTGTGCATGTGTGTTAATGTGCCTATGTTTATGTGTGTATTTCATATAAGTGTGTGTATTGTGCATGTGTGTTAATGTGCTTATGTTTATGTGTGTATTTCATATATGTGTGTGTATTGTGCATGTGTGTTAATGTGCCTATGTTTATGTGTGTATTTCATATAAGTGTGTGTATTGTGCATTTGTGTGTTAATGTGCTTATGTTTATGTGTGTATTTCATATAAGTGTGTGTATTGTGCATGTGTGTTAATGTGCCTATGTTTATGTGTGTATTTCATATAAGTGTGTGTATTGTGCATTTGTGTGTTAATGTGCCTATGTTTATGTGTGTATTTCATATAAGTGTGTGTATTGTGCATGTGAGTTAATGTGCCTATGTTTATGTGTGTATTTCATATAAGTGTGTGTATTGTGCATGTGTGTTAATGTGCCTATGTTTATGTGTGTATTTCATATAAGTGTGTGTATTGTGCATGTGTGTTACTGTGCCTATGTTTATGTGTGTATTTCATATATGTGTGTGTATTGTGCATGTGTGTTAATGTGCCTATGTTTATGTGTGTATTTCATATATGTGTGTGTATTGTGCATGTGTGTTAATGTGCCTATGCTTATTTGTATATTTCATATATGTGTGTGTATTGTGCATTTGTGTGTTAATGTGCCTATGTTTATGTGTGTATTTCATATGTGTGTGTATTGTGCATGTGTGTTAATGTGCCTATGTTTATGTGTATATTTCATATATGTGTGTGTATTGTGCATGTGTGTTAATGTGCCTATGTTTATGTGTGTATTTCATATAAGTGTGTGTATTGTGCATGTGTGTTAATGTGCCTATGTTTATGTGTATATTTCATATCTGTGTGTGTATTGTGCATGTGTGTTAATGTGCCTATGTTTATGTGTGTATTTCATATAAGTGTGTGTATTGTGCATGTGTGTTAATGTGTCTATGTTTATGTGTGTATGTATTGTGCATGTGTGTTAATGTGCCTATGTTTATGTGTGTGTTTCATATAAGTGTGTGTATTGTGCATGTGTGTTAATGTTCCTATGTTTATGTGTGTATTTCATATAAGTGTGTGTATTGTGCATGTGTGTTAATGTGCCTATGTTTATGTGTGTATTTCATATATGTGTGTGTATTGTGCATGTGTGTTAATGTGCCTATGTTCATGTGTGTATTTCATATAAGTGTGTGTATTGTGCATGTGTGTTAATGTGCCTATGTTTATGTGTGTATTTCATATAAGTGTGTGCATTGTGCATGTGTGTTAATGTGCCTATGTTTATGTGTGTATTTCATATATGTGTGTGTATTGTGCATTTGTGTGTTAATGTGCCTATGTTTATGTGTATATTTCATGTAGGTGTGTGTATTGTGCATGTGTGTTAATGTGCCTATGTTTATGTGTGTATTTCATATAAGTGTGTGCATTGTGCATGTGTGTTAATGTGCCTATGTTTATGTGTATATCTCATGTATATGTGTGTATTGTGCATGTGTGTTAATGTGCCTATGTTTATGTGTGTATTTCATATAAGTGTGTGTATTGTGCATGTGTGTTAATGTGCCTATTTTTATGTGTGTATTTCATATAAGTGTGTGTATTGTGCATGTGTGTTAATGTGCCTATGTTTATGTGTGTATTTCATATAAGTGTGTGTATTGTGCATGTGTGTTAATGTGCCTATGTTTATGTGTGTATTTCATATATGTGTGTGTATTGTGCATTTGTGTGTTAATGTGCCTATGTTTATGTGTGTATTTCATATATGTGTGTGTATTGTGCATGTGTGTTAATGTGCCTATGTTTATGTGTGTATTTCATATAAGTGTGTGTATTGTGCATGTGTGTTATTGTGCCTATGTTTATGTGTATATTTCATATATGTGTGTGTATTGTGCATGTGTGTTAATGTGCCTATGTTTATTTGTGTATTTCATATGTGTGTGTATTGTGCATGTGTGTTAATGTGCCTATGTTTATGTGTGTATTTCATATGTGTGTGTATTGTGCATGTGTGTTAATGTGCCTATGTTTATGTGTGTATTTCATATAAGTGTGTGTATTGTGCATGTGTGTTAATGTGCCTATGTTTATGTGTGTATGTCATATAAGTGTGTGTATTGTGCATGTGTGTTAATGTGCCTATGTTTATGTGTGTATTTCATATATGTGTGTGTATTGTGCATGTGTGTTAATGTGCCTATGTTTATGTGTGTATTTTATATATGTGTGTGTATTGTGCATTTGTGTGTTATGTGCCTATGTTTATGTGTGTATTTCATATAAGTGTGTGAATTGTGCATGTGTATTAATGTGCCTATGTTTATGTGTATATTTCATATATGTGTGTGTATTGTGCATGTGTGTTAATGTGCCTATGTTTATGTGTGTATTTCATATAAGTGTGTGTATTGTGCATGTGTGTTAATGTGCCTATGTTTATGTGTGTATTTCATATAAGTGTGTGTATTGTGCATATGTGTTAATGTGCCTATGTTTATGTGTGTATTTCATATAAGTGTGTGCATTGTGCATGTGTGTTAATGTGCCTATGTTTATGTGTGTATTTCATATATGTGTGTGTATTGTGCATTTGTGTGTTAATGTGCCTATGTTTTTGTGTATATTTCATATATTTGTGTGTATTGTGCATGTGTGTTAATGTGCCTATGTTTATGTGTGTATTTCATATAAGTGTGTCTATAGTGCATGTGTGTTAATGTGCCTATGTTTATGTGTGTATTTCATATAAGTGTGTGTATTGTGCATGTGTGTTAATGTGCCTATGTTTATGTGTGTATTTCATATAAGTGTGTGTATTGTGCATATGTGTTCATGTGCCTATGTTTATGTGTGTATTTCATATAAGTGTGTGTATTGTGCATATGTGTTAATGTGCCTATGTTTATGTGTGTATTTCATATAAGTGTGTGCATTGTGCATGTGTGTTAATGTGCCTATGTTTATGTGTGTATTTCATATAAGTGTGTGCATTGTGCATGTGTGTTAATGTGCCTATGTTTATGTGTGTATTTCATATAAGTGTGTGTATTGTGCATGTGTGTTAATGTGCCTATGTTTATGTGTGTATTTCATATATGTGTGTGTATTGTGCATGTGTGTTAATGTGCCTATGTTTATTTGTGTATTTCATATATGTGTGTGTATTGTGCATTTGTGTGTTAATGTGCCTATGTTTATGCGTATATTTCATATAAGTGTGTGTATTGTGCATGTGTGTTAATGTGCCTATGTTTATTTGTGTATTTCATATACGTGTGTGTATTGTGCATTTGTGTGTTAATGTGCCTATGTTTATGTGTGTATTTCATATGTGTGTGTATTGTGCATGTGTGTTAATGTGCCTATGTTTATGTGTGTATTTCATATAAGTGTGTGCATTGTGCATGTGTGTTAATGTGCCTATGTTTATGTGTGTATTTCTTATAAGTGTGTGTATTGTGCATGTGTGTTAATGTGCCTATGTTTATGTGTGTATTTCATATACGTGTGTGTATTGTGCATTTGTGTGTTAATGTGCCTATGTTTATGTGTATATTTCATATATGTGTGTGTATTGTGCATGTGTGTTAATGTGCCTATGTTTATGTGTGTATTTCATATACAGTCATATGAAAATTTTGGGCACCCCTATTAATCTTAAGCTTAATGTTTTATAAAAATTGGTGTTTTTGCAACAGCTATTTCAGTTTGATATATGTAATAACTGTTGGACACAGTAATGTTTCTGCCTTGAAATGAGGTTTATTGTACTAACAGAAAATGTGCAATCTGCATTCAAACAAAATTTGAAAGGTGCATAAGTATGGGCACCCTTATCATTTTCTTGTTTTAAATACTCCTACCTACTTTTTACTGACTTACTAAAGCACTTTTTTTGGTTTTGTAACCTCATGGAGCTTTGAACTTTATAGCCAGGTGTATGCAATCATGAGAAAAGCTACTTAAAGTGGCCACTTGCAAGTTGTTCTCCTGTTTGAATCTCCTCTGCAGAGTGGCATCATGTGCTCCTCAAAACAACTGTCAAATGATCTGAAAACAAAGATTATTCAACATAGTTGTTCAGGGGAAGCATACAAAAAGCTGTCTCAGAGATTTAACCTGTCAGTTTCCACTGTGAGGAACATAGTAAGGAAATGGAAGAACACAGGGACAGTTCTTGTTAAGGCCAGAAGTTGCAGGCCAAGAAAAACATCAGAAAGGCAGAGAAGAAGAATGGTGAGATCAGTCAAGGACAATCCTCAGACCACCTCCAGAGAGCTGCAGCATCAACTTGCTGCAGATGGTGTCATTGTGCATCGGTCAACTATACAATGCACTTTGCACAAGGAGAAGCTGTATGGGAGAGTGATGTGAAAGAAGCCGTTTCTGCAAGCACGCCACAAACAGAGTTGGCTGAGGTATGCAAAAGCACATTTGGAGAAGCCAATTTCTTTTTGGAAGAAGGTCCTGTGGACTGATGAAATCAAGATTGAGTTATTTGGTCATACAAAAAGGCGTTATGCATGGTGGCAAAAAAACACAGCATTCCAAGAAAAACACTTGCTACCCACAGTAAAATTTGGTGGAGGTTCCATCATGCTTTGGGGCTGTGTGGTCAATGCTGGCACTGGGAATCTTGTTAAAGTTGAGGGACGCATGGATTCCACTCAGTATCAGCAGATTCTTGACAATAGTGTTCAAGAATCAGTGATAAATATGAAGTTACAAAGTGGATGGATCTTTCAGCAAGACAATGATCCAAAACACCGCTCCAAATCTACTCAGGCATTCATGCAGAGGAACAACTACAATGTTCTGGAATGGCCATCCCAGTCCCCAGACCTGAATATCATTGAACATCTGTGGGATCATTTGAAGAGGGCTGTCCATGCTCGGCGACCATCAAACTTAACTGAACTGGAATTGTTTTGTAAAGAGGAATGGTCAAAAATACCTTCATCCAGGATCCAGGAACTCATTAAAAGCTACAGGAAGCGACTAGAGGCTGTTATTTTTGCAAAAGGAGGATCTACTAACTATTAATGTCACTTTTCTGGTGAGGTGCCCATACTTATGCACCTGTCAAATTTTGTTTGAATGCAGATTGCACATTTTCTGTTAGTACAATGAACCTCATTTCAAGGCAGAAACATTACTGTATCCAACAGTTATTACATATATCAAACTGAAATAGCTGTTGCAAAAACACCAATTTTTATAGAACATTAAGCTTAAGATTAATAGGGGTGCCCAAACTTTTTCATATGACTGTACGTGTGTGTATTGTGCATTTGTGTGTTAATGTGCCTATGTTTATGTGTGTATTTCATATGTGTGTGTATTGTGCATGTGTGTTAATGTGCCTATGTTTATGTGTGTATTTCATATGTGTGTGTGTTGTGCATTTGTGTGTTAATGTGCCTATGTTTATGTGTGTATTTCATATGTGTGTGTATTGTGCATGTGTGTTAATGTGCCTATGTTTATGTGTGTATTTCATATATGTGTGTGTATTGTGCATGTGTGTTAATGTGCCTATGTTTATGTGTGTATTTCATATAAGTGTGTGTATTGTGCATGTGTGTTAATGTGCCTATGTTTATGTATGTATTTCATATACGTGTGTGTATTGTGCATTTGTGTGTTAATGTGCCTATGTTTATGTGTGTATTTCATATATGTGTGTGTATTGTGCATGTGTGTTAATGTGCCTATGTTTATGTGTGTATTTCATATAAGTGTGTGTATTGTGCATTTGTGTGTTAATGTGCCTATGTTTATGTGTGTATTTCATATGTGTGTGTATTGTGCATGTGTGTTAATGTGCCTATGTTTATGTGTGTATTTCATATAAGTATGTGCATTGTGCATGTGTGTTAATGTGCCTATGTTTGTGTGTATTTCATATAAGTGTGTGTATTGTGCATGTGTGTTAATGTGCCTATGTTTATGTGTATATTTCATATATGTGTGTGTATTGTGCATGTGTGTTAATGTGCCTATGTTTATGTGTGTATTTCATATACGTGTGTGTATTGTGCATTTGTGTGTTAATGTGCCTATGTTTATGTGTATATTTCATATATGTGTGTGTATTGTGCATGTGTGTTAATGTGCCTATGTTTATGTGTGTATTTCATATATGTGTGTGTATTGTGCATTTGTGTGTTAATGTGCCTATGTTTATGTTTGTATTTCATATGTGTGTGTATTGTGCATGTGTGTTAATGTGCCTATGTTTATGTGTGTATTTCATATAAGTGTGTGTATTGTGCATGTGTGTTAATGTGTCTATGTTTATGTGTGTATTTCATATATGTGTGTGTATTGTGCATTTGTGTGTTAATGTGCCTATGTTTATGTTTGTATTTCATATGTGTGTGTATTGTGCATGTGTGTTAATGTGCCTATGTTTATGTGTGTATTTCATATAAGTGTGTGTATTGTGCATGTGTGTTAATGTGCCTATGTTTATGTGTGTATTTCATATGTGTGTGTATTGTGCATTTGTGTGTTAATGTGCCTATGTTTATGTGTGTATTTCATATAAGTGTGTATATTGTGCATGTGTGTTAATGTGCCTATGTTTATGTGTGTATTTCATATATGTGTGTATTGTGCATTTGTGTGTTAATGTGCCTATGTTTATGTGTGTATTTCATATGTGTGTGCATTGTGCATGTGTGTTAATGTGCCTATGTTTATGTGTGTATTTCATATATGTGTGTGTATTGTGCATGTGTGTTAATGTGCCTATGTTTATGTGTGTATTTCATATAAGTGTGTGTATTGTGCATGTGTGTTAATGTGCCTATGTTTATGTGTGTATTTCATATATGTGTATGTATTGTGCATGTGTGTTAATGTGCCTATGTTTATGTGTGTATTTCATAAGTGTGTGTATTGTGCATGTGTGTCAATGTGCCTATGTTTATGTGTGTATTTCATATATGTGTGTGTATTGTGCATTTGTGTGTTAATGTGCCTATGTTTATGTGTGTATTTCATATGTGTGTGCATTGTGCATGTGTGTTAATGTGCCTATGTTTATGTGTGTATTTCATATATGTGTGTGTATTGTGCATGTGTGTTAATGTGCCTATGCTTATGTGTGTATTTCATATAAGTGTGTGTATTGTGCATGTGTGTTAATGTGCCTATGTTTATGTGTGTATTTCATATAAGTGTGTGTATTGTGCATGTGTGTTAATGTGCCTATGTTTATGTGTGTATTTCATATGTGTGTGCATTGTGCATGTGTGTTAATGTGCCTATGCTTATGTGAGCATTTCATATACGTGTGTGTATATGAAGGAAAGGAATGACAGGGGATACCCTACATACATATTGTACAGAGAAGCCCAGATATAAAGTCAGTGGCAAAATGGACATAAACTGGCTTATCAAACACTCTATGGAAGGAGACATCCCATACCAGTGTGTGGCCTAAACCAACACATTTCCCAACAACAAAGAAAAATATATACCACTTTTGACTGGTCAGACAAAAATTTTTAGAGACAAAGTCCAAAGTGTACCGAGTATTGGTTTACAAAGCCCCTGCAAGCCCTAGAGTCACCATCAAAATGGTCAGTAGCAAGCAAATGTGAACATGTTTCCCAAGCATGATGTCCCAGAAGTGAAGGTGGTTGTGGCAGGGGTTGAGGAGTTGGAGGTGTAAGTAAGAGATTGAGCCAGTGCACCAAAATAGGCTGAAAGGTCACACACAGCCTGAACGATCTCCCATTAGCTTAAAGCAAGTTGCATAAAAAGTCCAGATAGATCTTCTGTATATTTAGTGCCATGTAAATGTTTGGGAACTCCTGGTTAAAATTACTGGTATTGTGAACAGTTAAGCAAGCTGAAGATGAAATGAACTCTAAAAGGCCTAAAGTTAAAGATGACATATTTCCTTTTTTATTTTAGGCAAAAATATATATATTTTCATCTTTTACATTTTAAAAATACAAAAAAGAAAATGGGCAGATGCAAAAGTTTGGGCACAGCTTGTAAACGCTTTTTGTAATAGCCAAGAGTTTCTTGTTTGAGGGATTTTCATTCATTCTTCCTTGGAAAATTCTTCTAAAACCTTCAGCTTGCGCCTTTTGCGGTAGTCTATTGTGGATTTTGACGTGTGTTTAGGATCATTATCCATTTGTAGAAGCCATCCTCTTTTCAACTTCACCTTTTTACAGATTGTGTTATGCTTGCATCAAGAATTTGTTGAAACTTCATTGAATCCATTCTTCCCTCTACCCGTGAAATGTTCCATGTGCCATTGGCTGCAAAACAACCCCAAAGCATGAATGATCCACTCCCATGCTTAATGGTTGGTGAGATGTTCTTTTCCTGAAATTCTGTGCCCTTTTTCTTCACACATACCTCTGATCATTGTGGCCAAAGAGTTCTATCTTAACCTCATAGATCCAGAGGACTTATTTCCAAATTGCATAAGGCTTGTTTAGATGTTCTTTTGCATAGTTCCGAAGCTGAATTTTATGGTGAGGACGCAGGAGAGGTTTTTTTCTGATGACTCTTCCATGAAGGTCATACTTATGCAGGTGTCTCTGAACAGTAGAACAATGTACCACAACTACAAAGTCTGTTAAATCTTTCTAAAGGTCTTTTGCAGTCAAGCAGGGGTTCTGATTTGCCTCTCTAGCTGGGCCTCCACCAGCTGCTTAGAAGAACCCATAGCTGCTGTTTTTTGGCACAAGGTTAGCGGAGGCTGGGATTTTAAAAAGCCGGGAAATTAGCATCACCTGGCCTTTCCTAGCGATGATTGTGAACAAGGCATAACCCTAACAGGCTAATTAAGGCTCATTATGAGTTCATAGATATCAAACATGTACAGGTTCTTTTTTATTTAAGTAGTGAAAAAAAAACAAAGTTTGTAAAAAAAAAAAGCGCCATTTTCCGAGACCCATAGCACTTCCATTTTTCAAGATCTTGGGCCAGGTGACGGCTTAATTTTTTGCGTGCCGAGCTGATGATTTTATTGATACCATTTTGGGGTAGATACGATGTTTTGATTGCCTGTTATTGCATTTTATTGCAAAGTTGCGGCGATCAAAAAAGCGTACTTCTGGCGTTTTGATTTTTTCTCTCGTTACGCCGTTTACCATTCGGATGAATTCTTTTCATATTTTGATAGATTGGCAATTCTGAAAGCAGCGATACCAAACATGTGAATTTTTGATTTTTTTAGTTGTTTTATTTTGAATGGGGCAAAAGGGGGGTGATTTAAACTTTTATTTTTTTTTATTTTTAAAATATTTTTACAAACATTTTCTTTTTACTTGCTGCAATAGAAGCTGCAATCTCCTGATCGCTGATCGTGTAGCAGAAATGATCATCTGCTATGAACGCCGGCCATTGGTTCGCGTTCATAGCAGACTGGCAGTGACAAGCACGGTGGTCTTCTACAGACTCCCATTGGCGCTCTGCGATCACGTGACAAGGGCGTCAATGGGAGGGGTTTGTGTCGCGCTTCCGCCACAGCCATGTTAAATGCCGCTGTAAGAGATTGACACTGGATCGTGATTCCACCCGCAGCTGTTAGGGGCACATGAAAAGATGTGGGCTCAGCGCCGGAATCAAATACCGGGACACGACCTATGACGTACCAAAACGTCATAGGTCGTGAAGGGGTTATTATATTATCATCTGATCTCTGTCAGAGCTGGCTTTAAAAGGTCTACAGTGGTGATGTCAGAAGATTTCACCTGGAGACAGGAGAAGGGAGCCAGGCATGGCCGGGACAAGTGAGCAACACTTAGTTTACATCACCTATTAGATGGCTTACTTTGTGCCAATCAATGTCAGCGCAGAGGGTTGTATGTTAGAACGCGACAGTGTTCTGGAAAATCGTGCCACTTCCTGAAGCTACAACCCTTTGTCAAGTAAGGTGCAGAAAGTGTTGTGCAATAATAAATATGATGGAAGTCATCAAAGACAGTTTTACTGGCACAAATTCAGTTTACTAAATCTCCTTTGATATTTTACAAATGGGACCATTTTTGTATCGATGACTGGAATCAGTAAATGGACCAGTGATTACATTTAATACAGTGTTAGCTTTATATTGAAGATTATTAAACTGATAAATCCAATGAGTGTAAGTTCTTAGTGAGCAAATGTATATGCTGAGGGAATCTGTCAGCAAGTTCTGACAGCAGCATGAGCTAGGGACATAGACCCTGATTCCTGCGATGCATCGCTTCGATTTCTGGGTGCAGCAGTTATGACAGAATCAGGGTTTTCTGTGTATAGCCCCGATGATACCACTGATTATCAGCTTTTTGTTTACACTGTATAGTCACAGAAAGCTTCCAATCATTGCTGGGGGCGTGGTTGGACTAGGATGCACAAGGAAGCTTGTCACGTAGTGATAATCTTCTGCTGATAAAACACTGATTGTATTGAAACAGCAAAACACAGTACAGTAAGTGACACATTGCTGGTATCATGGTCTCTTCTCCTACATCATGGCGCTCTCAGATTACATAGCAACCTTCTGACAGATTCCTTTAAAGTATATTTCTTTGTATACTATACAGTACCTAGTGACATTACATTGCGTATTGTATTCTCCCCAGTCATTCTAGCTCAGTTATAGTGGCATACTTGAGATTATTACAACTACATAATAATAAAAGTAATAGTAATGTTTCTCGGTTGTAATGAGGTACTAAGGAATGAAAGCTGATAATGGAATAGAGTGATATCCAAACACGGCTTTTACACACTGACATAACAGTGCAATATTCATTATATAGAGACAATTCTGACACAGAGAATGTTCCAACAATAAAATGGAATTACAGTTACAGCACTAATTTGGGGTTATAGACTCACTTGCCATCCACTGCATCAAACGTCTTGGCCTGGATTTGTAGTTCATACAGACTACGAAGCATCCGGACTCGACGATCTTGACGACGTTTCAGATTAATCATGAAAACCTGCAAGGAAACCATTATCAATACCAGTATCATATGTATTAAATGGTAAATCTTTTGCACACATATTGAAAGATGCAGACTGTAGAGGAGAATGCACAGGACTTCTGGGTGACCATTATTCTAAACATGTCACAGTAAGTTATTTGTCTTTCATCGCAGACATAGGTATGACCATAGGTCCAGGCCACAAGAAGTGGGCTACAAAAACGGCTAAGCACAACTGCCTTACATTGTTTGCATAACTCTCATAGAAGTGAATGGGAGCTTCTAAAAGGAGCCCAGCAAATTGTGCTAAGCTGTTGGTGTAACTAGCGAGTTGCGACAACAGCGAACAGTGAAGTTTGTTGTGGTAATCTGTTGCCATAAAAAACTTTCATAGCAAAACAAAGACAGTAGATAAAAAAGCAAGTCAATTTATTTTACTCACTTATATCAGTAAGTCCACAGCGCTTTACAGACATTATGGGCACTGTCCCCATTGGGGCTCACAATCTAGATTCCCTATCGGTATGTCTTTGGAGTGTGGGAGGAAACCAGAAAACCCAGAGGAAACCCACAGGGAGAACATACAAACTCCTTGCAGATGTTGTCATTGGTGGGATTTGAACCCAGGACCCCAGAGCTGCAGGACTACAGTGCTAACCACTGAGCCAAGTCAATAGCCAACTTGCTTATTTTCATGCTTTTTCACTAACAATACCAATTTCATAACATGAGAATACCCCTTTAACTTGTCTGCTGTAAAATTTGAAGACCACCGTGTCATCCTTTCTTGTGACTATAGACTGTACTTATGGAGCCAGCAGTAAGTGACCTCTAGACAACCTGAAAACCAACTATAGCCTGTAGTCTGAGAGTTTTACTTATGGAAGCCTACAATATTTTTATCTGACAGGCTAAGCCTTTTTACCAACTATAAAAATGTAAAGGAAATCACTACTATAAAGGTTATTCCCATGTTCATATATGTGTGTTGTTGGATAGTGCTTGCTAAAACAAACACTTATTTATATATATATATATATATATATATATATATATATATATATATATATATATAAATATAGTCAGTAAACACAATTTACTGACTATTAAAATTAGCAGCCGTTCTTGAGATATTAACACTATTTTTTTCTTTTGGTTACAGATTGTTGCCTAGGAGACAGACCACCGCTGATATCAAGCTAGTAAACAGTGTGCTGAAGCTAGTCAGGATTAGGAGGCATCAGTGCGCTCTAGTGATCTAGAGTCCAAAATCTATTGATTAAAATTAACTTTCGTTCGTGGGAAAACCCCTTTAAGGTACGCAAGCTCGGCCTCTGCTCAATTCTTTGGCCATTGGCCTTTGTCCATAGGAGAAAGCTGAGCACAGTATTCAGCTTCCTCTGGCAGTCCCATTGATAAAAAATGGATCTGAGGCTAAGAATGTGCACCTTTGCTGCATTCACTATAAGGCTGAAGAGCCCTGTTCTCTGGATTTAAAACATCTTGGGAATGCTCAGGGTCCCAGTGGTCTAACCCCACTGCAAGTGATTCCCAATCTAACCTTCTAAAGTGAAAATTGTAACCCCTTGTGATCACAGTGTTTTTGTCACAACTACACAAAAGGACAGCTAAATCAGCTGTGCAGTATGAGGAAGTCCCCAAAAAGCTAACCATCAACTTTTATATTATGTTAGATGCTCCTTTCAGGCAAGTAAAAGAAAAAGACTCCATCTCTCTGCAGTATAACAATGAAGCTACAAGGTTCTCTGAGGAACTTGTGGCCTTGAATGTTTTCTGCGTGTAGACAAATGATCAAACTGTGAATGAATCTTTTGATCTGGAGGAAGAAAGAGCCTTGAGTTTTCAGTCTTCTCATTTAGCCAGGAAACACCTGGGGCCAATTAGTGCAAGACTGTGAACAGCAGCTCTTCAATTAGTGGCCTGACATTCCTGCCCTGGAATCCTTGGAATGGTTTTATTACCTACTAGCTCTGATACATTTTACAGGTTAACCCTGAAGCTGCCCCTCCAGCTTCTCTGACCTTTGACACTGCCAAGTCACTATGTAACCCAATCTTTCATGAAGTTAATTACTGTCTCTAGTGTAAATATTTCGATTTGAGAGTCCTCAGAGGTTGATACCTTTTAATGGCTAACTAAAAAGATGGTAACAGATTGCAAGCTTTCGAGACTACTCAGGTCTCTTCATCAGGCTAGTATAATCCAAAATCTGAAGAGTCACATATTTATACACAATATGACTGTGAAAGTTTTATTGTTGGGTTCAATGTTGTGATGACCCCAAAAGTCTGATGGGCACATTCCTTAGTTGATGTAGAATGACATAAATCCATGCGACACATTCATTCCTGCTCTGAAGGTGTCAGAGGTCACTATTAGTTTATATTCCGAGACTCTCCTTTCTCTCTGAATCAAACAATAAAACTTTCACAGTCCTTACCTATGAACTGCTAAAATATTTACAGCCAGAAATGTTTATCTCTCCCATAGTAATAGCTCTGGTTTTCATCACATGTTTCATCTATTACATTATTTCTGTGCCCTATTGTGTATAAATATGTGACTCTTCAGATTTTGGGTTATACTATGCCTGATGAAGAGGCCTGAGTAGTCTCGAAAGCTTGCAATTTGTTACCATCTTTTCAGTTAGCTATTAAAAGGTATCAATCATTGAGGACTCTCAAATCTAAATATTTTTCTATCTACTGGCTAACACGGTAGAAATATATACACTACAGACCAAAAGTTTGGACACACCTTCTCATTTAAAGATTTTTCTGAATTTTCATGACTTTCAAAATTGTACATTCACACTGAAGGCATCAAAACTATGAATTAACACATGTGGAATTATATACTTAACAAAAAAGTGTGAAACAACTGAAAATATGTCTTATATTCTTGGTTCTTTAAAGTAGCCACCTTTTGCTTTGATGACTGCTTTGCACACTCTTGGCATTCTTTTGATGAGCTTCAAGAGGTAGTCACCGGAAATGGTTTTCACTTCACAGGTGTGCCCTGTCAGGTTTAATAAGTGGGATTTCTTGCCTTATAAATGGGGTTGGGACCATCAGTTGTGTTGTGCAGAAGTCTGGTGGATACACAGCTGATAGTCCTACTGAATAGACTGTTAGAATTTGTATTATGGCAAGAAAAAAACAGCTAAGTAAAGAAAAACGAGTAGCCATCATTACTTTAAGAAATGAAGGTCAGTCAGTCCGAAAAATTGGGCAAACTTTGAAAGTGTCCCCAAGTGCAGTTGCAAAAACCATCAAGCGCTACAAAGAAACTGGCTCACATGAGGGCCGCCCCAGGAAAGGAAGACCAAGAGTCACCTCTGCTTCTGAGGATAAGTTTATCCGAGTCACCAGCCTCAGAAATCACAGGTTAACAGCAGCTCAGATTAGAGACCAGGTCAATGCCACACAGAGTTCTAGCAGCAGACACATCTCTACAGGAGGTGTGATGGAGTGGGGGTGCTTTGCTGGTGACACTGTTGGGGATTTATTCAAAATTGAAGGCATACTGAACCAGCATGGCTACCACAGCATCTTGCAGCGGCATGCTATTCCATCCGGTTTGCGTTTAGTTGGACCATCATTTATTTTTCAACAGGACAATGACCTCAAACACACCTCCAGGCTATGTAAGGGCTATTTGACCAAGAAGGAGAGTGATGGGGTGCTACACCAGATGACCTGGCCTCCACAGTCACCAGACCTGAACCCAATCGAGAGGGTTTGGGGTGAGCTGGACCGCAGAGTGAAGGCAAAAGGGCCAACAAGTGCTAAGCATCTCTGGGAACTCCTTCAAGATTGTTGGAAGACCATTTCCGGTGACTAACTCTTGAAGCTCATCAAGAGAATGCCAAGAGTGTGCAAAGCAGTTGACGCGCCCCCTGGGCCTGTGCTGTGCAGGGGATACCCGGAGCCGGATCGCTGGGGGTTGTATTCCTCCGTGGCTGTGACCTGGTCCGTGCCCAGGGCGGTCAAACCAGTGGCAGTCTTAGTAATGTGACAAATGTCCGACTACGCCACCCGTGGATTGCGGTCAGTGGGGACCGCCGCTGCGCTGCAGACCGCTGAGGCTGATGTTGTATGCGCAGCCAAGTATGGGATAACTCCCCACGGGAGAAGTATTGCCTCAGGGCAGCTAGAGTGGATGATGGGAGTGATGGTGCGCGAGTGTCCCAGCGCCAGTAGTGCTGGTGCGGTGAAGAAGCACAGAGACGTGGGGTTGCAGTTTCCAATGCTTTACTCACAGTTGTTATTCGTGTCAATCCTGCAGGCGGTGACTGCCCAAGCCGTGCTGCGTCCACCAGGCAAGGGGCTCGACCAACTCCCAGGCAATTCCAGAGCGTGGCACAGGGCTCCCTTCTCTTCCCTTCTTTGGCCGTCCTCACCAGTGACCCACCTTTGTCCAGCTCCCTGGGGCCTTCTCTTAGCGAAACCTATCTCCGGTTTCCCTGACCCTATGTGGTATGCTTTCCTGGTGGATGTAGTGAAGGGTCGCACCAAGATGTGGCCACGACCTCCGGTCTTTGGCTGAGGAATCTGTTGCCTTCACCAATTTGGGTTCCGGTACCCTGCTCTGCCAACCCTTCACCTGCAATCTCCTGGGCCTATGGGGTTCCTTCTTCCTTCGTGTCTCTGGACCTCTCTTAATGTGCTGTTCCTTATCTCCTTTCTGTTCCAGTTCCAGTTCCTACTTCTCCTTCTCCTCTCAGGCTCTGGCCTCTTCTCTAGGCCTGCCTCTGGAGCAGCACCCAGCCTGAGCTGCTGCTCCCTGTCTGCTCTCCTCACAGACTGCACTGAACTGGACCCTGTCCTAAGATGGTGCCCACCTTATATACCTCCTTCTAACACCCGAGCCCAGGTGACTAGCAACCAATGGGCTCCTACCTATGCCCAGAGACCCACCCCTATCTGCTCCTACACCACTGGGTGTACTTTCCCCTCCCCACTCCAGCCAGGGACAGATGCTGTCGTGCCTGCACTTCTGTGGGAGCACCGTTGAGCTGTCCCTCGGAAATGGGGTGTGTGTGGTGCATGCAGCTAACCGAGTCCTGGTCCACACTCCATCCTTACCCGGGAGTGGAATATCACACCTCTGGTTTGAGGTGCAATACCCCTGTAGCAGCCGAGCCCTCGGGGTGCTACATTCCCCCCTGGTAAATCACAGCACGTCCTCGGGCTGGAATAGAGCAAAACAATTTAAACATACAAAATTTTAGAATGCATTCACATATAAGACATTAACCCAAAACTCATCCCTTTATGGGAGGTACTCTTCTCCTTTTTTTTTTTTTAACGTTACTGGTATAAAACATTATAAACCATCTTGCTAATGCCACCGGAACTCTTTTATAAAACACTATATAAACTTTGGCATTTCTATTTTAGCAGCACATAGACTTTTCACATTAGACATTTTCAAGTAAAACATTTTCAAAACATATTCTTGAGTTCTGGCCGCTGTGCAACTTGCGACCAGGTAAAGGTGCAACAGTCCAGCTAATCTTGAGGTAGACGTTGCAGTTTTTGTATAAAGCCAGTAGGGGGCGCTTTAAGAAGCTCAACTATTTACAAGGGATTGGCCGCTCTCAGTCCTCGGCCAGTGGGGATAGGGGAATGGCTGCTCACAGTCCTCAGCCTGGTTAGGGATTAGGGGCACACAGGTAACAGTCCACATTAGTCCCAACGGGGACCACACTCCACTTCAGTAACAGTTCTCATACCCCTACGGGTAACTATGTACAGTTCCACTTTACCATTCACTGGTAACGGTGTCCTCCTCGCTCTTCCGGGTAGTCTTCAGGTCCGTCCGGACCCTCAGGGTAGTCCATGTCTGGGCGGTACCGCAGTTCCTCCTCCGTTAGATGGTGGACATGGAGGGCGTACAGTTCCTTTGCGCCCTTGTGCCGGGTGTAGGTGACCACGTCGCCGGGGTACAGGTCACGGCCGTGCTGTCCCTCTGGCAAGTGGCTTTCGACGTCCCTTCTTGTGACGAAGACGTCGGTGTCAGCCTCCGGGTCTCTGATGAAGCCCCAGGCGTGCTCCAGCTGGAACTTTACTACGGTCCCGGTGGCTCGGGGACCGCGGATGGCTTGGGAGTCCTGACGGGCTCTCCTCTTCTGCTCTGCGCTCCGGGCTTGGAGTCGCTCCTCCCTGATGCGCCTCTGCCGCCGCTCCCTTTCATAGGTGGCCAGCTGTTGACAGCAGCAATCCAGGTGACAATCTGCGTCCGCCTGTGTTTCTTGTAGTGCGGGCTGGGCGACTTCCGCGGGCTCCAGAGCCGGTATCAGAGGCTCACGCGGGGGTGGAACTCTCCAGGGCTGACCGCTGGTCAGTTCGGCCGGCCACACCAGGGGCATTCCATCTAGGCCCGTATGCTGGGCGAAGAGATCCGTGCCCAGGGGTGGTATGGCACGGGACCCCCTTTGGGGAGCAGAGCCCGAGGGCACTTGGCCTTGCGACCAGGCCGGTGGTCGTCTGATGGTCGCGCCCGGGGATGGCACAGTCACGGTAGGGGACGCTGGTGGGGCAGCGGCGCCCGGGTGTACTAGGCCCTGCGTCCCGGACTGTGACGTCTCCTGCTTTACGGCGCCCGTGTTCAGAGGGCACAGCGCAGGGCGGGGCGTGTCAGCGACGCTTGCAGCCTGAGGCCTAGCTGGCGGCGGTGGAGGTGTGGTGCCAGGTACGGTCCCCGGGGCTTCGGGTCCCGCAGCGGAGGGTGGAGGCAGGCTTGCGGCCTCAGGGCTTGGGGTGGTGTCGTCCCCGTTACCTGCTTTGGTCTTGACGGCCTCCTCCGCGGAGTCGTCTGCCACCGCCAGTCCTTCTTCACCGCGCTCAGCGGCAGGCGCGCTGGTCGGTCCTTGCAGGGTCCTCCGCTGGCTGTTTTCGTGCTGCCGGGCCAACTCCTCCTTCCACCCGGCAAACACATCTCGCTGCGCCCGGACCATCCTCTGGTTTAGGTCCTCTAGCGTAGCTCGTGCGCAGTCCGGGTCTCTAGGCAGCTGGGCCAGCAACTCTGTCAGGCTGCAAGGTGGCTCCGCTTGCAGCAGGCTGCGGGCCAGGGTGCTGGTGGGGTTCGTTGCTCCCTCCATCTCCGGGTGCAGCAGGTCCAGACTTATCCAGGCCGCGCCCGGCCCCACAGTTTTCTTTCCTATCCGCCCCCATGGGGGGTGGTCTTGGGGGCATCTGCTGACAATCACCTTTAGGGGCAGCCCCCCCACGTTGATGGACATCTCCACTGCTGCATTCATGGCTGGTGGGGGCGGGCTCCTTCTTTGGCGCCATTCTGGGACCTGGCCCACGATGGGAGGCGGCTTCCTGCTGTCTTTTGGTGCGCACATAATGGCGTCCGCTCTGCCAGGGCGGGAAAAACGGATGAAGATGGCGGGAAACGGTCCAAGATGGCGTCTGATGGCGGGAATCGGCTCCAGATGGCGGGAAACTTCTGTAAATGTCGGGAGACTTCTCTTCAAGGTACATGTACAATCTTCTTCAGGCACGCAATACCCGCTTGTGGCGGGTTGGTAAAGATCCTGCCGACTACGCCAAAGTTGACGCGCCCCCTGGGCCTGTGCTGTGCAGGGGATACCCGGAGCCGGATCGCTGGGGGTTGTATTCCTCCGTGGCTGTGACCTGGTCCGTGCCCAGGGCGGTCAAACCAGTGGCAGTCTTAGTAATGTGACAAATGTCCGACTACGCCACCCGTGGATTGCGGTCAGTGGGGACCGCCGCTGCGCTGCAGACCGCTGAGGCTGATGTTGTATGCGCAGCCAAGTATGGGATAACTCCCCACGGGAGAAGTATTGCCTCAGGGCAGCTAGAGTGGATGATGGGAGTGATGGTGCGCGAGTGTCCCAGCACCAGTAGTGCTGGTGCGGTGAAGAAGCACAGAGACGTGGGGTTGCAGTTTCCAATGCTTTACTCACAGTTGTTATTCGTGTCAATCCTGCAGGCGATGACTGCCCAAGCCGTGCTGCGTCCACCAGGCAAGGGGCTCGACCAACTCCCAGGCAATTCCAGAGCGTGGCACAGGGCACCCTTCTCTTCCCTTCTCTGGCCGTCCTCACCAGTGACCCACCTTTGTCCAGCTCCCTCGGGCCTTCTCTTGGCGAAACCTATCTCCGGTTTCCCTGACCCTATGTGGTATGCTTTCCTGGTGGATGTAGTGAGGGGTCGCACCAAGATGTGGTCACGACCTCCGGTCTTTGGCTGAGGAATCTGTTGCCTCCACCAATTTGGGTTCCGGTACCCTGCTCTGCCAACCCTTCACCCGAAATCTCCTGGGCCTATGGGGTTCCTTCTTCCTTCGTGTCTCTGGACCTCTCTTAATGTGCTGTTCCTTATCTCCTTTCTGTTCCAGTTCCAGTTCCTACTTCTCCTTCTCCTCTCAGGCTCCGGCCTCTTCTCTAGGCCTGCCTCTGGAGCAGCACCCAGCCTGAGCTGCTGCTCCCTGTCTGCTCTCCTCACAGACTGCACTGAACTGGACCTTGTCCTAAGATGGTGCCCACCTTATATACCTCCTTCTAACACCCGAGCCCAGGTGACTAGCAACCAATGGGCTCCTACCTATGCCCAGAGACCCACCCCTATCTGCTCCTACACCACTGGGTGTACTTTCCCCTCCCCACTCCAGCCAGGGACAGATGCTGTCGTGCCTGCACTTCTGTGGGAGCACCGTTGAGCTGTCCCTCGGAAATGGGGTGTGTGTGGTGCATGCAGCTAACCGAGCCCTGGTCCACACTCCATCCTTACCCGGAAGTGGAATATCACACCTCTGGTTTGAGGTGCAATACCCCTGTAGCAGCCGAGCCCTCGGGGTGCTACACAGTCATCAAAGCAAAAGGTGGCTACTTTGAAGAACCTAGAATATAAGATATATTTTCAGTTGTTTCACACTTTTTTGTTAAGTATATAATTCCACATGTGTTAATTCATAGTTCTGATGTCTTCAGTGAGAATGTACAATTTCGATAATCAAGAACATACAGAAAAATCTTTAAATGAGAAGGCGTGTCCAAACTTTTGGTCTGTACTGTATGTATGTATATATTCTTTTTTCCCTGTGTCTCTAGTGTTTTATCACAACAAGGTATTGATGTGTCTCTGCACTTTGCTGTGTTGTTTTTTGCACTATGCTCTGCACTGTAATATAGAGCTGCTGCTAGAGATTTGAACCACTAATGGTATGTCCACACTTGTCTGTGGCTATATAATTCTGGAGTACGTGTTTACCGCTTTGTAAGAGGGAGAACGGGACGGTCATGCGCCTCTTTCCCTTTTGTGAATGTATTGTTCTACTCTGTGTTTATATATGTATATGTAAATGTCTATTGTCTAATGTTAGTTACCGGGACAGTATATGTTAGGAGTGGATGGTATATTAGATTAGGAATTGGGTACAGTGCAGTGGTGGTCACAATAGTTTAGGATAGAAATAGTTAATGTATTTAGTAATAGCTCCAGTGTAGAAGGAGCCGGGGTAGTAACAGAGTAGTTTGCCCAGCAACTAACAGAGACGGTTGATGATTGGTCCAGTTGAAAAAGAGGGAGGCGTTTGGGCCAGAGGAGAGAAACGGTTATTCCTGTCAGGAATGGGTGGAGTCAGAGCAGTTGTTGCTGTTGGTAACGTTAAGTCTTTGCTGGAGGAATACTGAGGAGAAGCTCAGGGCCCTGGGGGGCTGAAGGTCAATAGACATACAGACGGATGATTGGAAAACAGTTAGGCAGCTGGGGAACGATAAAGTGGACAACTCTGAGGAAAATTCCCTAAACGTCGAAGGTCTATGGCCTGTAGAAGGACTGATGGAGCCAGCCTTCACTAATCCCAAGATGGGGAGAACGGGCAGGGACATACCTGAGGAGAGTAGGACCGTGTTCTGGAAAGCTGTGGTACTGGGGAAACTAACTCTGAGGACAGGACAGGAAGGGTCAGAAGAGAGGATGAAAACTGTAACGGAGATGTCCAAAAAGACTGTGTCTGTGATTAAAATGGAACAAATGGAGTTTAGTAAAGTTACGTTATATCAAAGAGAGTCTGAAAGTGATTATTTGCCTGCAACAACTGAACTCCTGAACAAAATGGAGATTTCCTGGGAAACTGTATGTTGTACACTACATGCAAATCACCAGACAACCGGGACATTATCTTGTATTTGTGGGCGGTCAGGGTGAGCATATACCACAACAACTGCAGTCCCTCCCCACTACGCCCCGTGCAGGTTTGAATCCTGCCGACTACGCCAATTATGTAAGGGGTACAGGGTGTTTTTTTCAGTTTTAGTCACAGACACAGTCTTTTTGGACATCTCCGTTACAGTTTTCATCCTCTCTTCTGTCCCTTCCTGTCCTGTCCTCAGAGTTAGTTTCCCCGGTACCACAGCTTCCCAGAACACGGTCCTACTCTCCTCAGGTATGTCCCCGCCCGTTCTCCCCATCTTGGGATTAGTGAAGGCTGGCTCCATCAGTCCTTCTACAGGCCGCAGACCTCGGACGTTTAGGGAATTTTCCTCAGAGTTGTCCACTTTATCGTTCCCCAAGCTGCCTAACTGTTTTCCAATCATCCGTCTGTATGTCTATTGACCTTCAGCCCCCAGGGCCCCGAGCTTCTCCTCAGTCTTCCTCCCACAGCAACAACTGCTCAGACTCAACTGCATCCTGACAGGAATAACCGTTTCTCTCCTCTGGCCCAAACTCCTCCCCCTTTTTCAACTGGACCAATCATCAACCGTCTCTGTTAGTTGCTGGGCAAACTACTCTGTTACTACCCCGGCTCCTTCTACACTGGAGCTATTACTAAATATATTAACTATTTCTATCCTAAACTATTGTGCCCACCACTGCACTGTACCCAATTCCTAATCTAATATAACATCCACTCCTAACATATACTGTCCCTGTAACTAACTTAAGACAATATACATTTACATATTCATATATAAACACAGAGTAGAACAATACATTCACAAAAAGGGAAAGAGGCGCATGACCGTCCTGGTCCCCCTCTTACAGCTTTAAATTTTTCCTAAGATATAAAACTTGTATAGCATTTGAGACTTTGGTCCTTTATGCACCAGAGCTGTGGAGTCGTTAAGCGAAACCTGCGACTCCTCAATTTCCATGACTCCGGCTCCCTCATACATGGCTCATGTTTAAGTGATGAATTTATTGTAGCACAGATTCATCTCAGCTAAAAGTCTAGACCCTTAGATCAGGAATAGGACAGACATTTATAGGACATTTCACAACATTCCCAAATTCTTATGAAAAAATATTCCCCACAAGCTGCATTGAATTACTGTACCCAATTTATTATATATTTTAGGAGTCGGAGTCGGTCCATTTTATACAGACTCCACCAAAACGGGCTCCGACTCCACAGCCCTGTTTTGCACTGTATGCACTTTACCCACTTGGCAAAGCATGTATCTGTTAAAGAAACCTAGTATTTACTTATACCATATACTTAATCTGTTCAATTAGTGGTGCTAATAGTATTTAGATGCTATATTAATACTGTCCTTTTGTGCATATGGTAGCTATTTTTGATTTTTTGAGAACAGTTGTGTATTGATCCAGGATTGTTACACATCAAGTTTTAGGACTTTGTCCTTTATTACATTATGTGTCTTATCTAATAAATTACTAGTGAAATGGTTAGTTCATATAGTCTGTGAGTGTAGTAACAACTGCATTAATCTCACAGTTTTTATAATTTTGTGTGATTTGCCTGCATATTTGTTATTAAAGATTTGTTGAAATTTTAGTGGTATTGGCTTCCTTCTCTGATAGGTTTAACATGATTTATGGAAGTGCCAGAAGCATTTAGGTGAGCATTTTGGTACCCTTAGCTGAAGAGCTGAAACTCCTGAACATAAATCCACCAAGAGGTATAGCCAGCACGGAAGTGCAGTGAAGGGTGAAGATATAAAATCCCACCTAGAATGTGATAGGGCAAACCAAAATAGGAAAATGAGAAACACATGAACGAGTAAACCAAAACAGGAAAACAAAGACAATAGATAACATCAGCATTTGGACAGAGAAGAAATGGCAATAGCTCAGCAAGCAGGGGAACTGACCACGCAGCAACAGGTCACCAGATCGAATCCCCAAACCAAGCCATGACAGTATCCCTAGACAGTGTGACAATGTCCATTCAGTGCTAACTGTGTAAAGACACACCTTTGATAATGGGAATGGAAACACCCAGCTGTCATTGTATTGATATATTTCTGGAAGGATTAGCATAGCACAGAGTAATAACAAAGAAAATCCTTGTTTAATGGGGCATAAAAGTAAGCACTAAACAGGCAAGACAGGGAATTGACAGTCCTCTTCTAGACTGCGATAGGAGACCCTTAGGGAGATTTTCGGTCCGAGTGCGATCTGACAAAACATCGGATTGCACTCGGACCAATGTTAATCTATGGGGCCATGCACATGTCCAAGCCAGTCCTAGGAAAAAATCGCAGCATGCCCGAATGTGATCAGATTATTGGATTGTACTTGGTCATGCAAGTCAATGATTCAGGGGAAACATCGGCCTGCACTTCAATGACATGTGAGTGCAGGCTGATTTTCATGGACTGACACAATGGAAAAGATGGAGAAATTTTTATTTCCCATCTTCTTCTCATTCAAGAAAATCGGATCACACTATGAGCATACTCTGTTCAAACACTGAGCAGAGTGTGATCCAAGCGTGATTAGCATAATTTGCTCGATTCTCTCGGATCAGAGAAAATACGTTGGTGTGACCCTAGCCTTATATTGAGTTATGCATATAAAGTGCTCTACTCATTGCAGTGTCACCAGCTTTAGTTCAGCCTTTTGAAAGTATTAAAGACAAGCTTGTTTCGTTTGTCATGATAATACAATTTGGTTTTCATTTTTAGTGCTTGGTTACAAAAAAAAGTGAACACTGTGGATAATAAAGAAGAACTCACCTCATCAAACCCCAACTTGTCTGACTGTTTGGGTGGCACATGGACATATCGCGATGTCTCCAGAGGAGGTCGATCAACTAAAACACATAAAATTACTCAGTTTAGGAAAAGAAACACAGAAGGTTCAATTGTCATACTAACACTATTGGAATTTCTTTTTATCTTTTTTTGTAGGTTTAAAAGTGTTGTCCACTAGTGAAAAAAGCCTTATTAATGATCTCAGGGAGGTGAGAATTATAAAAAGTAGACAGTTTCTTCCACAAAGTGCACTGCAGGCGTCATGCTGTGCCCCTGCTGGATGGTTATCCCAGCGGTGGAGCTTCCATGGTCAGGGAGGTTAAGATCTATTTATTTTTTTCATCTCCCTGTGCCCAGTAATAAGAGATTGTCCAGTATTGGACAATCCCTTTAATGTTGAATCTATCCCTGGAAATGAAGGGTTCACAAGAATCCAATTACTTATTCCTGGACCCTATGGATCCTCTGCTGACAGCTGTGATCACTAGGTTTCATTTCCTGAATCACACCCTCTACAGGGAAGCTATCATCAAAAAATGGCCGATTGCTTCCTTCAGGTTTTTGTGGTACAAAACATTTTTTTCAATTCTTTTTTTTTCATATCACGATCTTTATTAAAATACAAAGTTCGTAACCTTGCAATTTTCACACTGTGGTTATTTTAGACTCATACATCCTATGTAGACTATGTAGATGTTTTTTTCTTCCTGAAACAATAAGATATGTAAAAAAAAGCCCAAGTGGTCAGTGTGAAAATTGCGAGATTTCTTTTATATTTTTTAATATGGATTGTGATATGAAAAAAAAAAACAATGTCAATAATAAAAAAAATACAATTACCACAAAAATCTGTGCAAACCATATGTTATTTTCTGGTGAGAGCTTCCGTTTAGGTGCCTGATGAGATTAGTGAGTCACTTGGGTATAAGGCTGCATTTACACGGTTTTGTAGCGATTGTGGTAGAACCGCAACATCTTTGGAAAATGAGCGCGTTACTGTGATTGCAGCAAAAACTGCATCATGGCCGCAACCAGTGCTCTCCACTAGCAAAAGTGTGTGGGGGGAACCAAAAGAGTTCTATATAACCCCCAACAACAACATTGATTACCAGCTTTCTGACTATACTATGCATAGGCAGAAAACTGCCAACCAGTGGTGTATAGCGGGGATAGATGGCGCTCATGATTATCAAGGACTATATATATATCAAGGAAAATGTAACATCAACTGATCTTCACTGTCCTTTTAAAGGAATAGAGGAATCCAAGTTATCTGTAAACAGAAAGATTGTGAGGGAATATTTAGCTAACAAAAATGAGTTCAAGTCTCCAGGTCCAGATGAATTACACCCCAGAGTACTGAAGGAGATCGTAGAAGAAATTTTAGAACCACTCTCCATAATCTTTGAAAATTCTTGGAGAACAGGAGAAGTCCCAGAAGACTGGAGAAGAGCAAATGTTGTTCCTATCTTCAAAAAGGGGAAGAAGGTGGACCCAGGGAACTATAGGCCGGTGAGTCTGACTTCTATACCAGGAAAGATCTTTGAACAAATTATTAAACAACATGTATGTAAGTACATGGATAAGAATGAAGTGATTAACCAGAGTCAGCATGGGTTTGTAACTAACAAGTCATGTCAGACTAACTTAATTTCCTTCTATGACAGAATCACTGACTGGGTGGATCAGGGAAATGCTGTAGATATAGTATATCTTGACTTCAGCAAAGCATTTGACAAAGTATCTCACACCATCCTTATTGAAAAAATGACCAAGTATGCAATGGATCAGGCAACTGTTAGGTGGATTCATAACTGGCTTAGTGATCGGACTCAAAGGGTGGTTGTAAATGGCTTCACATCCAGCTGGATGAATGTCTCAAGTGGGGTACCACAGGGCTCCGTCCTGGGACCTGTATTGTTCAACATCTTTATCAATGATTTAGATGAAGGAATTGAGGGTAAACTGATTAAATTTGCTGATGACACAAAGCTAGGAGGGATAGCTAATACTAGAGAAGAGAGAGAGAGGATTCAAAAAGACCTAAATAAACTGGAGCAGTGGGCAGCAACCAACAGAATGGTTTTTAACAGGGAAAAATGCAAAGTACTACATCTGGGCAATAAAAATGAAAAAAGCATATACAGAATGGGAGGAATAGAGCTAAGCAACAGTACATGTGAAAAAGACTTAGGTATACTAATAGATCATAGACTGAACATGAGTCAACAGTGTGATGCAGCAGCAAAAAAGGCAAATACAATTCTGGGATGTATTAACAGAAGCATACAGTCTAGATCACGTGAAGTCATTATCGGTCTTTACTCCTCTTTGGTCAGACCTCATCTGGAATACTGTGTACAGTTTTGGGCACCACATTTTAAAAAAGACATAGACAAACTGGAGCAAGTTCAGAGAAGAGCGACCAGAATGGTGACTGGTCTGCAAACCATGTCCTATGAGGAACGGTTGCAGGATTTGGGAATGTTTAGCTTGCAAAAAAGAAGACTGAGAGGAGACTTAATAGCTGTCTACAAATATGTCAAGGGCTGTCACATTGTAGAAGGATCATCTTTATTCTCATTTGCACAAGGAAAGACTAGAAGCAATGGGATGAAACTAAATGGGAGGAGACACAGATTAGATATTAGAAAAAACTTTTTGACAGTTAGGGTGATTAATGAGTGGAACAGGCTGCCACGAGAGGTGGTGAGTTCCCCTTCAATGGAAGTCTTCAAACAGAGGCTGGACAGACATCTGTCTGAGATGATCTAGTGAATACTGCTTTGAGCAGGGGGTTGGACCAGATGACCCAGGAGGTCCCTTCCAACTCTACCATTCTATGATTCTATGCTACAAGCTTACTAGTCCTCGCAGTGATAATCTCTTGTTAATAAAACTAAGTTTTATCAAAACTACAGCAAGCAGCCCAGTAAGTGACACATCGCTGGAATCAGGGTCTTTGCCCCCACATCACGCTGCTCTCAGATGAGGTAGCAAACACCTGATGCAGAGTCTTTTCAAGGACTAAACAAGCTGACAACAAACACAAAAACTTTCTTACTACATTTTCATGTTTTGGACAAAAAGTGAAGATTAGCAAATCAGACAAAATGAACCCAATACTTATGTGACTAAGGAGTAATTTTCAGGACAAAAGATATAAAAAATATATGTACAATCAATCAGTGACAGCCATGATGTCAAAGTTGATGAAACCTGTGAGGCACGGACCTCTTAGGATGAAAACAGCCCCCTCATCACAAGGACTATTTCTTTTCATTACCTTTATGCTACAACTAAGGAGCGCTACTGAGAATTAAAATCTGTTATTACCACAGGGATAAAAACACCTCTACATCTTTTAGCGATAACTGTTCTCTTTGGGGAATCTGAGGTCAGACAACTGATGTGAACAATTTGGCCATCTTCTTCATCCTGCTCACATGGGTTTTCTCAAAATCATTCAGGAGCGCACCGCTCCCAGCAAGTAGAAATCCAAGAGGCGCAGGGTGGTACGCTCCTGATGATTGACAGTTCAGTCTGGAAACATGGATGAACCGCTGATCTGAACTATGTGCCCCCCCATGCTGCAAGCAGAGGCAGGTTTGCTTCTGTAGCATCGGAGGCCTACACTGAAGCTTCAGATCCAGCCATCTGACCAGCTACAGAGCAGCACTTGTAGGCTGTAGAGCAAAGAGATGGAAAGCGCTGCTCTCCTTGGCTGCCAACCAGCAACCTCTGATACACTGCAAAGATGCAAATATAATTAATTTCAGAAACGTTTTTCCTATAAGCTCCATTAGCAGTGAAAAAACAAACAGTGCTTTACTCACACTGCCCAGGACAGGAGCTGAGTCTCCACCGCAGCTCATGGTATCTGTTGTTTCTACAGCGCTGATGTCATTGTGACAGAGCAGCAAATAATAACTGAGCTCAGCAGCATTGCCGATGTACGCAGCACCAGCTGCTCAGAGCCACTGAGCTCACTGATTGGTTGGTGTGCAGTCCAAGTGATGTCAGCATTGCAGAGAGCACAGGCACTGGGGCAGCAACAGAGACTCAGCACTGGACCTGGTGAGAGGGGGAGAAGCACGGTTTGTTTTTCTACTGCTAATGGAACTTACAAGAAAACATTTGCTGAAAGGTGACAACCCCTTTAAAAATCGTTCCATTCTTGAGGACAGAGAGGATTTTTAATAGAAGGTAAATTGCAAAGATGCTTGTCATTACATTCACTTTGAAATTGTAACCATTTATCATGTTGAGACAAATTCTTTTGAATTACAGTATAGATGTGACTTGTTTTTCACAGCTATGTGATATAATCTGCAGTCTCTAAGGAATATTTACACATGGCGGTTTTATATAATCAAATGCACTTGCACAAATCCTGCCAGAAACCCTGCCATCCACATGTAACCAAAGGCCAATCTAGGTTTTCCTGCACCAGGGGCAAAAATTGACTTTTGCACCTCCTTCTATACACAGCTTAAAGAGAACCAGTCAGCATGATTTTGTAATGTAAAGTAAAGACATGGCTGTAATTGCGCAGTAATAAATATTATATTGATACCGTTGGTGAAGAAATCTGCTTTGTGGTTATTGTTTAATCACCGTTTGAAGTTTTCTACTAATTAGACTGCGGTGCACAGGGGCCGTACTATACACAGGGTCTTCTCCTTGTCTGTGATTCCCCGGCCCCTCCACCAGCATCTGGTCTTTGAATAACAGGTCACTGCTTTTATAGTAACCTACCTCCTCAGTTTGAAATCTCCTCTTCAAATAGAGGAGACAGGCAAGGGGCAGGGAATCACAGACAGGGAGGAGAAGACCAAGTGCACACTTCAGCCTCGGTACACCGAAATCTAATTAGCAGAAAATTTCAGATAATGATTAAAGAAGAATGACAAAGCGGATTTCTTCACCAAAGGTATCAATGTAATCAGTATTATAGCAGTAATTACAATGTCTTTGCATTACAAAATCGTGCTGACAGGTTCTCTTTAAAGAGTTTGCCTGGGACGTCTATATTGATGGCATATTCTTACGATACGTCATCAATATTTGATCATTGCCCATGCACCTGGAGGAGGATTGTACTGCAAGACTGGTGAGCTGGAATCCCAGCTCAGGACATACGGCCGACACCGGGAACAGCTGATCGGCAGGGGTGCCAGATGTCACACACTCCACCAATCAGATAAGGATAGGCCATCAATATAAAAGTCCCGGACAACCCCTTTAAGTGGTTTGAGTAGTCATTAAGAGATCTCTCATATGCAATTTGCACACTTAACAGTCACCTGCCGACTAGATGCTGTTCTTAATTCTCTCAATATTTAGTGAGATACTCCAGCCCCTACTTCATTGAGAGAACAAGGAAGAAAAGCTAGTTGACTTGTGACTGTAAGTATGAAAATCTAATATAAGTGGGGTCACATGATGAAAGCTGGAACCGGCATGCAGAACTGTGAGTATATTACATGCTGTTAGGATTTGACATGCCACAGTGCTGAATTTTAGAATTAATGCTCCAAACATAAATACAGATGTAGTAACCTTAATTGTATCACAGCACAATACTTTTATAACATTGCCATGTATCACGTCTATCATTTGACAAGTTATGGATTGCTAAATGTGTACAAGATAACAGTACAGGAATACATCACCAAAACCACAATCAGTACGTGAATACAGCACCAAACCACCAAGAGTTCATGAATACATCACCAAAACCACCATCCGTACAAGAATGTATCATCAGAACCGCCAACAGTACAGAAACACATCACCAGAACAACCATCAGAACATGAATAAAGCTCCAAGCTTAGTACAGCGATCAATATAATATCAAGATACAAGATAACAGTACAGGAATACATCACCAAAACCACAATCAGTACGTGAATACAGCACCAAACCACCAAGAGTTCATGAATACATCACCAAAACCACCATCCGTACAAGAATGTATCATCAGAACCGCCAACAGTACAGAAACACATCACCAGAACAACCATCAGAACATGAATAAAGCTCCAAGCTTAGTACAGCGATCAATATAATATCAGGTCAGTCCTATAAACAATTGTACCATATGAACCTATAACAGGGATACCAGCTCACCAGTCTTGCAGTATAATCCTCCTACAGGTGCACAGGCACATGAATGGAATAAAATCTTCAATTTTTTTTCAAGAACATAAATATAGACAGGACAGCTCAGTCAGCAAAACCAACGCGTTTCGACCAGAAGGTATTAACCAACGTTTATCGTTGTTAAGATCTTCTCATCCAAATGCAATTGGTTTAGCGGACTGAACTGTCCTGTCTATATTTATATTCCTGAGATAAATTTGAAGATTTTAGTCCACTCACGGAGTGCCAGATATCTTTTCACCGTATAACTCACTTTATGTCCTTAACAATGTAAAGGGGATACTGGAAATTGTTAACACCCATTATCAGACTGTGGACCATACAGGAACCACAGCACTGATGAGACACAGTCAGTATCACAAATAAACATATACATCCAGGTACCTTATAGGTGAAATCTCTGATTAAGTTGCGCTCTTTCTTTTCTTCTCCACCTTGTCCACCTCTTCACATCCATAGCTCGTCTCTGCAGACTTCCGTCTTCTCTGGTCTTCTGCAGCACATCTTGACACAGTGCCCTTAAAAATAAATGTTGTTATAATGCTCCTGAAGAAAGATAACTGCCCTTTGCTGAGCCCCTGAATAATTGGCCCTCATTGTGCTCCCTGCACAAAATATGACTCTCACAATGTCCCTCCTATGGTACACAGTCTCCTTACAGCCCTCTTCTTTCTATACTGGGCCCCTCTTCACACTGTATCCTCACACTGTGTGCCCCTTATATTGCCCAGCCTCTATACTGAGCCCCTCCCCAAGCTCTCCCCTTCTCCATACTGTCTCCTTCAGAGTTTGCTCTTACACTGCCCCCCACCCTACCAAATATCTATATTGTGCCCACGTACACCTTTCTCTGCCATACTGCTCCCTCACACGTCTCCCCTCACATTCCCCCTTTACTAATCCCTCATGCACTCCCCTCATACTTTTTTGTTGCACATTTACCCCTTCTACCCATACTGTCTCCTCACACATTTCCTTCTGCCTACACTGTCTCCTAAAATTCACCGGACACTAGATGCCCTTCGTGCAATTTTTTGAAACCTATATCAATTTTGGAACACAGATAATATAGAGACTATTAATAGTGTATATAGGATACTTGTTATAATCATTTAGATATTAGCATCAGCTTATGAAAGATACTGTAGTGGCATGTAATATGTGAACAGAATACCAGAAGAGGCCCTTCTCAATGTCACAGGCTTATTATTGTCAAAGAGACAGTGTAATAAGAACTAAGATGAACAGTATTCAACACTACCAGTAGTACATAAATATTTGGCACTGTGAGACAGTGTCAAAAGAACAAAGGTAAACAGTACATGACACTCGAAGAGTTTCCCCTTAGAAAAGCTTCCTCAGGAGTAATACATTGTAGACAAATATCTGTAGATATAGAAAGATTATCTGTGTTGCAAAATTGATATACGATGTCCCAAAAATACGGTTGGATCTTTTCATGCTACCATGCTGTTGTGTTGAATAGTATTTGTAAACTCACCACTGTGAACCATTGAATTTTATCTTAAATAACGTTTATATCTGTGGTATATCTCCACAATATACTATATAGAGACATACTGTATATTGAGATCATTTTTGGTTGATTCTGCTATATGGTGTGGTGGCATTAATACTGTCTATAGGGCTGTATAGGATGAACTAGGCCCAGCCTTTGTTGAGCGGGGGCGCCATTTGGTATCCAGGGTGCCAACCTCTGCAATAAGGAAGGGCGGACCAGGAACACAGAAGGGTATCCTATGTAACAGTTATAGGTTGTTCATTTAATCAATTTTTCTGATCCGAAATTTGGAAACAGTAGTCTTTTGACTACAGACTGTCTCTATTGTTGTTTATTCTGTTTACATTTTTAATACCATTTTAAGGAATATCCAATAAAAGTTTATATTTTAAAATTAGTACATTGTAGGGTTTTCCATACTGTCTCCTAACACATTCCACCCCCTGCCCATACTGTCTCTTCACACATTTACTCCCCCTGCCCATAATGTTTCCTGGTACATTCCCCCCGCCCATACTGTCCCTTCATATATACTACCCCCCACCTATACTGTTTCACCCCACACTCGCCATACTGTTACTTGTCGTACTTACCTTATAGCTGTCTTCTCCTGTGCGGTGCAGGAATCATTTCAGCAGCGTGATTAGCTAACCTGATCTCGTACTGTAGCTGATGTTGCCCTGACATGGAAGTGCTGGCAGACAGGATTTCAATTGGACTCATGCCTGAAAGACATGAGTACAATTGAATGCTGGGAGCCAGTGTTTTACACCTTCTCTGAGCTGGCTGTCAACTTGACAGCTGGCTCAGAAAATGGCTGAATCTCACTCCAGGGGGCGGCAAAAGGCAAAGCTGCTTGAGAGACACCTTGGAGGGTCCAATGGTGCCCCCTGCTGGCTGCACACAGGGAAAATATGCTCCACTCCTTATCACTAGATACGCCGCTACATATCCTAAAGAAACAAAATTGAAGGAAATCACAAAAAAAAATCTTTCCGTATTATTTCTCAAATTCTGCTAAAGTTTTAGACTCATTCCAGTTTAAAAAAGTGTATAAAAAGAGGAACAAAGCTGTAAAATATTACACATTTATTAAGACATGCCCATTTCTGTGCATCTGATATTGTTTCTTTATATTCACCTGTCTTGGCATATGAAAGAAAAAATTGTCTAATTTATCATAACTGTGTGACATTTCCACTAAGTTATGGATTTCTGCATTCTAGACACATCTCTTTATGGTCTTACACAGGTGAGGAGCAGCTTCTGGCTGTGACTGAGACCTGCGGATGCACGGTGAGGCGGATGTCCCGTATCTGTGCTGGATATCTGAGGCTCAATATGTAGAAAACAGAAAATAAGGAAAGGTTCCTCGACAACTCCAAATACGGTCACCCAGGAGGCAGAAGTTCCAATGAGTGCCAAGTGGAGGTGTTATGACACCAATTAGCAGGGGAAGGAGCTCGGCATGAGAACAAGAAGAACAGCATTTTTATGTATGAAAAAATCACATTTGCTGGCAGCATGTCCAACGGTTGTCACCCTGGGATCCCCTTATTTAATAGCCAGAGCTAAAACTCTGGTTACACATCTACAACTCCGACTGATTCAGCCTATCCCGGTGTAACAGGCCAGATTAACCCCCCCGCCCAGAATATACCTGGGGTTAAAGTGGCCTAGGCCAGATTATACCCCGGGTATATTATGGCCTAGGACAAAAGTATACCCCGGGGTATAAATTGGCCTAGGCCAGTTTATACCCCTCTGGGCCAGAATATGCCCCGGGTATATTATGGCCTAGGCCAAACTATACCCCGGGGTATAAATTGGCCTAGGCCAGATTATACCCCTCCGTGTCAGAATATACCCCAGCTACTGTAGATCAGATTTTTCACGCTTTTGATAACCATTGAGTGATATACTTAATAACGGGGCCCCAGTCAGTGCATAGGGGCCCCAGGCAGCACACAGGGGCGCCAGGCAGCGCACAGGGGGGGAAGAGACAGCGTGCAGGGCCCCTGTGAGCTGTCTCTGCCCCCCTGTGCGCTGTCTGGGACCCCCTGTGCGCTGTCTAGGACCCCCTGTGCGATGTCTGGGGCCCCGTTCTTGAGTATATCACTCAATCCTGTGCAACGTCTGGGGCCCCTGTGCGACGTCTGGGGTCCCTGTGCGACGTCTGGGGCCCCTGTGCAACGTCCGGGGTCCCGTTTTTGAGTATATCACTCAATGGTTCTCATAAGCGTGATTAATCTGATCTACAGCAGCAGAGGTATATTCTGGCCCGGAGGAGTATAATCTGGCCTAGGCCAAATTATACCCCGGGGAATAGTTTGGCCTAGGCTATAATATACCCATGGTCTATACTCCTCTAGGGCAGAATATTAGTGTGATTTTGCTGCTGTAGTGCTACAGTATATATAGATGCACATACACAAACCATATATCATTTCATGCGGCTTTTGTCAGATTTTGATGCAGTCTGCAGCAGATTTCCTTCTTCCACGTAACATGGAGAAATCTGTTGTGATTCTGCACAAAAAAATCCACATCATTGGGATGCGGATTTTGATGCAGATTGGCTGCTGATTTTTTCCCTGTGGAAAATCAGCAGCAAATCTAGTGCATGGGAACGGGTGGACTAGACTTACAGCATGTGTTGCAGGCATTACATTGAACTGACAGTAGATGGTGCAGTTCCATCAGTGCATAGTTAATGTTATGTGTTGTAACTTGTTATGTACAGTACAGACCAAAAGTTTGGACATACCTTCTCATTTAAAGATTTTTCTGTATTTTCATGACTATGAAAATTGTACATTCACAATGAAGGCATCAAAACTATGAATTAACACATGTGGAATTATATTCTTAACAAAAAAGTGTGAAACAACTGAAAAAATGTCTTATATTCTAGGTTCTTCAAAGTAGCCACCTTTTGCTTTGATGATTGCTGTGCACACTCTTGGCATTCTCTTGATGAGCTTCAAGAGGTAGTCACCGGAAATGGTCTTCCAACAATCTTGAAGGAGTTCCCAGAGATGCTTAGCACTTGTTGGCCCTCTTGCCTTCACTCTGTGGTCCAGCTCACCCCAAACCATCTCGAATGGGTTAAGGTCTGGTGACTGTGGAGGCCAGGTCATCTGGCGTAGCACCCCATCACTTTCCTTCTTGGTCAAATAGCCCTTACACAGCCTGGAGGTGTGTTTGGGGTCATTGAAAAATAAATGATGGTCCAACTAAACGCAAACCGGATGGAATAGCATGCCGCTGCAAGATGCTGTGGTAGCCATGCTGGTTCAGTATGCCTTCAATTTTGAATAAATCCCCAACAGTGTCACCAGCAAGCACCCCCACACCGTTATACCTCCTCCATGCTTCACGGTGGGAGCCAGGCATATAGAGTCCATCCGTTCACCTTTTCTGCGTCGCACAAAGACACGGTGGTTGTAACCAAAGATCTCAAATTTGGACTCATCAGACCAAAGCACAGATTTCCACTGGTCTAATGTCCATTCCTTGCGTTCTTTAACTCAAACAAGTCTCTTCTGCTTGTTGCCTGTCCTTAGCACTGGTTTCCTAGCAGCTATTTTACCATGAAGGCCTGCTGCACAAAGTCTCCTCTTAACAGTTGTTGAAGAGATGTGTCTGCTGCTAGAACTCTGTGTGGCATTGACCTGGTCTCTAATCTGAGCTGCTGTTAACCTGCGATTTCTGAGGCTGGTGACTCGGATAAACTTATCCTCAGAAGCAGAGGTGACTCTTGGTCTTCCTTTCCTGGGGCGGTCCTCATGTGAGCCAGTTTCTTTTGTAGTGCTTGATGGTTTTTGCAACTGCACTTGGGGACACTTTCAAAGTTTTCCCAATTTTTCACACTGACTGACCTTCATTTCTTAAAGTAATGATGGGCACTCGTTTTTCTTTAATTAGCTGCTTTTTTCTTGTCATAATACAAATTCTAACAGTCTATTCAGTAGGACTATCAGCTGTGTATCCACTAGACTTCTGCACAACTGATGGTCCCATCCCCATTTATAAGGCAAGAAATCCCACTTATTAAACCTGACAGGGCACACCTGTGAAGTGAAAACCATTTCCGGTGACTACCTCTTGAAGCTCATCAAGAGAATGCCAAGAGTGTGCAAAGAAGTCATCAAAGCAAAAGGTGGCTACTTTAAAGAACCTAGAATATAAGACATATTTCCAGTTGTTTCACACTTTTTTGTTAAGTATATAATTCCACATGTGATAATTCATAGTTTTGATGCCTTCAGTGTGAATGTACAATTTTCATAGTCATGAAAATACAGAAAAATCTTTAAATGAGAAGGTGTGTCCAAACTTTTGGTCTGTACTGTATATTTCTCCCTGCTCTCTATGATATGCACTTTAAGTTCTCCGGTGTGAGTTCCTATTCTATCCTGATAAGATATATTAAGTGAACTTGGAACACCTCCAACAAAAAAATAAGTTTTACAATTTTGACAACAATGGAAGACCAACTGTATGATCAGCTTTTGAGATTCTACACTGCAACAGAACAAAAGTACCCCCAGTGGATTTACGATCTACCTCCTGAGAAACGTTCAAATGCCAAGTCCCAGTTTAGACAAACATCTAAGCCATATCGAGCAGAGAAAGGGATTATTTACTATGGAAAAAAGGAGGTTCTCACTAAAAGCTGACTGCCAAATATCCTGAAGGCCTGTCATGACAACCCAACTTCTGGTGGCCATTTTGGTAGAGATAAAACATTTGCCAAAATTTCTGACCGTTATTACTGGAAGGGAATGAAGAACGATGTTCACCAACATGTCAAAGCCTGTCAAAAATGTTTTGTCACAAGTCTCAAAATCAGCAAAGAAGCTCCACCACTCAACAGTATACCAGTGCCTGGAAAAATATGGAGCTTAGTTGAGATTGATATGATCGGTCCTCTTCAGGAAACATCAAATGGCAACAAATATATAGTTGCTGTCAGTAATCATTTCTCCAAGTGGACTGAAGCAACAGCTGTCGCAGACAAGAGTGCCACGTCAGTAGCAAAATTTTTGTACACCATTATTTGACGCTTAGGCTCTATGGACACTTTGATTAGTGACCAGGGAAGAGAGTTTGTGAACTCGATCATCGACAACCTGATGGATCATTTTCAAACAGATCACAGCATTTCATCTGCCTACCACCCACTAACAAATGGCCAGCGGGAACGTGACAATCGAACACTCAAAGAATCTCTTAGCAAGCTTGTCAATGACCAAGGAACCAACTGGGACCAATTCATCCTTGGTGTTTTGCTTGCCTATCACACATCTGTGCATGTGACTCGCCCCTGGGCCATGGGGCACTCGGATCCGGGCAATAGGGGAACGATGGGGGTAGTAGTGGTGACCCGGTCCGTGGCTCAGGGTGGTCAGACCAGTGGTAGTCCCTTTATAAGTTTTAAGTGATGTCCGACTACGCCACGCGTGGATTGCGGTCAGTGCGAACCGCCGCTGCCAGGTAGACCACTGGGGCTGATGATGTATGCAGCTGGGATAGTGTGACTCCCCACGGGAAGAGTGCGGCCCCAGGGCAGTATAATGGAAGATGGGGGTGATGGTGTAGGGCGTCCCAGTACCGTTAGTGATGGAGGAGCAAGGAGCACACAGACAACAGATTGCAGTCCAGGGTCTTTACTAGAACAGGTGAACTGACCCACAAACAGTCCCGGCTAGGAGGGGACCTGGATGTCTGAGAGCAACTGGGAAATTGGCCCTGGTCAGGGTGAGGGTGTAGGCCTACCGTGCTCTCTGCGCTCCTTCTGGCTATCTCCTCCTGATAGGGTAACAGCCCACGGTTCCGAGCTCTCCGTGTATTCTCGCCTGTATGGCCTGCAACGTGGGTCCCTTTCTACTCCCGGCCTGGTACGGCTTTGCTGGTCCCTTCTGTTGTGGCAGAGCCTCCGGGCTTCTTAGGCCAAGGAACATACAGTCCCCTTGGGGACTGGTTATCTGCTGCAGGACGTGGAATCCTCACAGCCTCAGACACCAAAGTCTGGAAAAATGGAGTTCTTTGTCTGCCAAGACAGACTCACTTCGCCTCTTGTCTCTGGCTTGTGGCTCTCCTACTGCCACACTTCCTCTTAGGGTGCAATACAACTGTCCCTCACTGCTCTGGGACACTTCTCTATCCAGAGACAGGTTGTCCAGTTCTCTCTAACCCTGCCCCCAGTTCCAGTTTTTATAGGAGCAGCCTGCTCCCCCTACTGGCCTGAGACAGGAGGTATTGCATGCTAATGTTCCCCTGACTAGAGAACCTCCCCCTTGCTCTCAGACACAGCTTTATTATATTTGTGGCATCCAGGCCAGGGTGACACATTCCCCCCTAGTAAAATTTAGTACTCCGGGATTAAACAATAAACAAAGACAATATGTATGACCATAAAACATTATTAGGAAAGTGACGCACAGATTGAGCTCTTAAGGTCACAGTGTGGTCTGTGACCGGGTGTCCATATCACCAACACAACGGGGAGCCTTAACCAGGTGGGGGTCTGTCCTACCCCAAGTCTTTTACAGTCTTAGTTCATTCCTTGGTCAGGCTCCGAACGCAGTCCATACAATGTCCCGGTTATTAAAAGTCCATAACCTTTGAGTCCGTACGGTAACTGCAAGAAACTGAAATACACTATTAATAATCATGCAGGTAACTGGGCAAACATTTCAACATTTGGCAACAGGGTTATTTACAATTTTAGTGCACCCTATATTCTCCAGCGAGCGGGTATCTGCCCCTCTGTGCTCCTGGTTAACCTCCTTAACCCACTGTCTAGTGGTGGACCGACCTGGCTTTCCCTACTAGCGTTAGGGGTACAGCTACCAGCTGGGTGTACAGGTAGGGCAGGCAGCTGTCTGCGGGTCCTTTGGCTTACCGCAGGCATGGCAGGCTCACTGTCAGCAGAGGGTTGACTCTCCTAGGCTGCTGGTACAGGCTCTTCTGCCTCTGGAACTGCTTGCTCCTCTTCACCTTCCGGCTCTGGTGCAGGTTGTTGCTCAGTCGGTTGCAGGAAATGCAGGACGGGTACCACTATTGCATCGTTTATTCGGGTCCAGGACTGAGGGAACTCTCCGAGTACGGTGCTGATCATTTCTTCCTTGTCCTCTGCGGGTTCAAGGTCACTTTGATCCTCTTCTGCACTACGGAGTTGCTCGGGGCACCTTTTTAGGTGGTCTCTGGAGATGGTACTAGTGGTTTCTCCTCCATCCTTGGTGATCACGCACACCTTCGGGTTGTCGTGATCAGACTGCAGTACGGTGTAGGGTTCCCTTTCCCACTGGTCGTCCAACTTGTGAAGCCTTCTCTTTCGCTTCAGGACCTGCTCACCAGGTTCTAGGGGACCAGCAGGGGCGTGTTGGTTGAAGAGTCTTTCTTGCCTTTCTCTCACCTGGGCCAGGCTCTTCTCCACACTCTCCTGTACCTTCTTGTACTGCAGTCGCCTCTCCGTATCCCAGTCCGCATCCAGGGAGGTGTCCTCAGGTGTTAGGACTCCCATCTCCAGGTCTACGGGCAGCTTACCTGGTCTAGCTCGCATCAGGTAAGCCAGGGTGCAGTTTGTAGCATTCACCGGGATATGGTTGTATAAGTCTATTAGATCCGGCAGTTTTTCTGGCCACAGGCTGCGTTCCTCCAGGGGCAACGTTGTCAGGAGATCAATGACTATATTGTTCATTTTCTCACACATCCCATTGGTTTGTGGGTGGTAAGGCGTTGTCCGAATCTTCTTACAGCTATAGAGGTTGCAGAATTCTTCGAAGATTTCAGCTTCGAATGCTGGAACCTGGTCCGTCAGGACCTGTTCCGGATACCCGTGAGGACGGCAGAAGTATTGCTGGAAGGCTCTGGTCGCCGTTTGGGCTGTCAAGTCTTTCACCGGGACCACCACTAGAAAACGGGAATAGTGGTCCACGATTGTCAGTGCGTAGATGTATCCTGACCGGCTTGGAGCCAATTTGACGTGGTCTAGGGCTACCAGCTCAAGAGGTTGCTGGGTGACGATGGGCTTCAAGGGTGTCTTCTGGCTGGTGCGGTCTTTTCTCCTTAAGTTACAAGGGCCACAATCCCGGCACCACTTCTCTACAGCACCTCTCATGCAGACCCAAAAGAACCGTCCTCTTAGCAGGAACTCCAGTTTCTTCCAACCGAAGTGCCCCGCTCTGTCATGGTAAGCCCCCAGGACCATAGCTGCATCCCGCCTTGGGACCACGACTTGCCAGGTCAGCTCGTGTGTCCAGTGGTTGACAAGTCGTCTGCACAGCTTGCCTTCATAGAGGAACAGCTTGCTCTTCTCTTTCCATAGCTGCTTGGCTTCCTCTGGAGCATCCGGACCTAAGCGGGCATCTTCCTGGGTCAGCAGATCTTTCACCAGGCGGATTGCAGGGTCACTATCTTGGGTCTCGGCCCAGCTGTGGTGAGGTAGGGGATTGATCATAACGGTTGTTAAATCCTCCTCCTTCACACGGTGGGAGTATTGAGCGGCTCCATACCGGTGAAACGCGGGGAGTTCTACCTCCTCTAGCTCTTCTGGGTCTTCGTCACCTTCAGGTAAGTGAGGCATTCTCGATAGGGCATCAGCGTTGGCATTGGTTTTGCCTGCCCGGTACTTGATCACGAAGTCATAATTGGAGAGACGGGCCATCCACCGCTGTTCTAGGGCACCCAGTCTTGCACTGTCTAGGTGTGTTAACGGGTTGTTATCCGTATACACAGTGAACTTTGCGGAGGCCAGGTAATGCTTGAAGCGTTCCGTTACGGCCCACACCACCGCCAAGAATTCTAGCTTGAAGGAGCAGTAATTCTCCGGGTCCCTCTCGGTGGGCCTCAGCTTCCAGCTGGCGTACGCGATCACCCTTTCTCAGCCCTGTTAATTTTGTGACAGTACGGCTCCCAGTTCCACATTACTGGCGTCTGTGTGGAGAATAAAAGGCTGGCCATAATCAGGGTAGGCCAGGATCTCATCCCCCGTGAGGGCCATCTTCAACTGGTGGAAGGACTCCTCTTCCGGTTTATCCCACTTGAAGGGTGGCTTTTGACTTCTGGACTTAGACTGTCCTATCAGGAGGTCCTGCATAGGAGCTGCCATCTTAGTGAACCCGGGGATGAACCTTCGGTAGTAGCCTACCAACCCGAGGAACTGCCTTACTTCTTTGATGTTCGAGGGGCTGGGCCAGCTCTTGATTGCCGTGACCTTGTCAGGGTCGGGGGCTACTCCTTCCGCACTTACCACGTGCCTTAGGTACTGGACCTTTGGTTTCAGCAGGTGACACTTCGATGGTTTCACCTTCAGGCCATAGCCTGCCAGGGCTTCGAACACCTCGGCCAGGTGCTTTAGATGATCCTCGTAAGTCTTCGAATAGACGATCACGTCGTCCAGGTAAAGGAGGACCGTCTCGAAGTTTCGGTGCCCTAGACAGCATTCTATCAGCCTCTGGAAGGTCCCTGGTGCGTTGCAGAGCCCGAAGGGCATACAGTTGAACTCACTCAGTCCCATCGGGGTGGTGAAGGCGGTCTTCTCCTTGTCAGCCTCTGCCACAGGAACCTGCCAGTACCCGCTAGTAAGGTTCAAAGTAGAAAAGAAGTTAGCTGATTTTAGTGCGGCTAAAGACTCCTCTATTCTAGGCAGCGGATATGCGTCTTTATGGGTGGTACGGTTGATTTGTCTATAGTCCACGCACATTCTCATGGTGCCGTCTTTCTTTTTTACCAGAACCAGGGGGGCTGCCCAGGGGCTACAGCTATCTCTAATGACCACAGCTTCTTTCATTTCCCGCAGCATACCCTTGGCGTTCTGATAATGTGCAGGGGGTACAGGCCTGTGTGTCTCTTTTATTTGTGGGTGGCTCCCTGTGGGGATGTGGTGTTCTATCCCTTTTACTCTGCCGAAGTCCAGCGGGTGCTTACTAAAGACTCTCTCGTACTCCTGTACCACCCGGTAGACTCCTTGTTTTTGGTGCAGGGGAGTGGAGTCAGCACCCACATGGAGTTTCTGGCACCAGTCCTCCTTTTGTTTTTGGGAGCCATTACCCTCCACCGGTGGAGATGGAGGCAAGGGTTCCATGGCCCTGATAGCTTTGTGTTCGACAACAAACAGTTTGGCAAGTGTAGCGTACCTGGGCAAGTGTACCTCTCTCTCCCCAATGTTGAGAATGCGAACGGGCACCCTCCCATGACGAACATCAACCACCCCCCGGGCTGTCAAATGGTGGGCTTGCTGTCTGAGTACACGGGTTCTACCATGGCTTGGTAGTCTCTATCTCTCAACCCGATTGCAGTCCGACACCAGATCATCATTTCACTTTTGGGAGGCATGGAAATGGGGAATGGGTCACTCAGTCTTACGCTACCGATCTCACCACCAGACAGTTCTACCTGCTGCCGTCTCATCAGGGCTTTTATCTCCTTGTTGAGGACTCTCTGTTGGCTGGAACTAGCATTCACCGCCACCTGTTGTAGAATTACAATTACCTCTGAAAGACAATTTTCAATCACGTTAGTACCCACAGTTATTTTAGGGTAACTTTCACGACGGTCAATGTCCACAATAATCACTCCCTGTGTCGGTAGTTCAACTTTACCAATTTTAATGGTCATCTCTTTGAACCCCCTCTGTGGCACGGGCAAGCCATTACTGGCGATGATGCTCAAGTTACTGTCTGGATACCGTGTGATATCAGCATCAGTCCAATACTGCTTAAAAAGTACATAAGGGATAGTGGTTACTTGCGACCCAGTATCCAGCAAGGCGCTCATGGGGATACCGTCCAGCACCACGGGTAAAACCGGGCGCCCCCCAACGTACTTTTTACGCCAATTGTAAGGGCCTGGTGATCTTATGCCTGGGGGTTGGCCCTCTGCCCCAGGTTGGACCCGTTTAAATTACAGTACCTGGAAATGTGTCCGGGCTGGTTGCATCAACGGCAAAAGGGCTGTCCATCCTCTGCATAGCGGTCTGTGGGCCTCCCTCGGAATGACGGGATCCTCCTCTGTTGACGCCACGGGACATCCTCCGGACTTGAAGCCAACTCGATGGGTCTTGACGGGTCCACTTGTAACGCTTGGACGGTCCTGGTCAACGCCGCGACACTCCTGGTCAGCTCCTGGACTTGGTGATGCAGATCTTTCGACGGGGCTTGGTTCAGGGCCTGCGCATCGGCCCCCACAGAGTCCATAGAGGAGGGCGCCGCCTCCTGGTGGTAGGTGAGGGCGCCGGGGGTTTATAGCGCCACTTGTTGCGGGCTCACGGAGCACCCTTATGGTCCTGTCCTTAAATTGGGCAAAGGTCAGGTCAGGGTTCTGAAAGAACATGAGGCGCAGCTGGGTCCTGTGGGCGCTAGACAGCAGACCTTCTATATACTGTTCTATTAGTAGCTTATCCGTATCCTGCACGCTGCCAGGGTCAGCTTGTTGGATGCCCCTCAAGGCTTCCTGCAAATTTAGGGCATAGTCTCTGATGCTGTCCTGTGTCCGCTGCTTACATCCATAGAACCTCATTTTAATTTCAGCGGAGGTACGTGTGTCAAAGGTACCCCGCAGCCGGGCCAGAATACCCTTCACAGTCCTTTTCTCCTCAGCGGGCCACGACTTTACCTCCCGCTGGGCTGCGCCAGATAACTGCCCCGTCAGCATGCTAACCTTCTGTTCCTCTGTCAGGGGGTAAACTTGGAACAAACTGTACAGCCTTTCCTTAAAATCAGTCAGGGCATTGGGCTCACCTGAGTACTTAGGCAGCCAGGCCGCTCCAGGGATGTAGGGCAGGGAAAATGGCATCACCGCTGCTGCAGCTGCGCTGGTGGTAGTGGGCGCCTCTGTGTCCGACATCTTCCTCCCCCCTAGTTAAGCGTGGCCTACCTTCCGACGATCCTCTTCTGTAGTCCGCGGCTCCGCTGATGCTGCTCCGGACGAGGACCTTGCGTCGCGTCCTGGTGACGTCAGCGTCGCTCTCTCTCCCTTCCAGGACCTTGCGCAGCGTCGGTGCGTGGGGCGGAGCTTCGAGTCTCGCGCCGTTTGGACGTCCACGCCCCTCTTCTTCCCACGCGGCGTCCTGAAGATGGCGTCCGATGGCGGGAAAACGGCTGAAGATGGCGGGAACCGACGGAAGATGGCGGGAGACGGCTGGAAATGGCGGGAAACGGCTCCGGATGGCGGGAAACCTCTTTTCAGGTGCGTGTACAGTCTTTTTCAGGCACGCAATACCCGTTTGCGGCGGGTTGGTTACTATCCTGCCGACTACGCCAAAGCTGACTCGCCCCCTGGGCCGTGGGGCACTTAGATCCGGGCAATAGGGGAACGATGAGGGTAGTAGTGGCGACCCGGTCCGTGGCTCAGGGTGGTCAGACCAGTGGTAGTCCCTTTATAAGTTTTAAGTGATGTCCGACTATGCCACGTGTGGATTGCGGTCAGTGCGGACCGCCACTGCCAGGTAGACCGCTGGGGCTGATGATGTATGCAGCTGGGATAGTGTAACTCCCCGCGGGAAGAGTGCGGCCCCAGGGCAGTATAATGGAAGATGGGGGTGATGGTGTAGGGCGTCCCAGTACCGTTAGTGCTGGAGGAGCAAGGAGCACACTGACAACAGATTGCAGTCCAGGGTCTTTACTAGAACAGGTGAACTGACCCATAAACAGTCCCGGCTAGGAGGGGACCTGGATGTCTGAGAGCAATTGGGAAATTGGCCCTGGTCAGAGTGAGGGTGTAGGCCTACCGTACTCTCTGCGCTCCTTCTGGCTATCTCCTCCTGATAGGGTAACAGCCCACGGTTCCGAGCTCTCCGTGTATTCTCGCCTGTATGGCCTGCAACGTGGGTCCCTTTCTACTCCCGGCCTCGTACGGCTTTGCTGGTCCCTTCTGTTGTGGCAGAGCCTCCAGGCTTCTTAGGCCAAGGAACATACAGTCCCCTGCGGACTGGTTATCTGCTGCAGGACGTGGAATCCTCACAGCCTCAGACACCAAAGTCTGGAAAAATGGAGTTCTTTGTCTGCCAAGACAGACTCACTTCGCCTCTTGTCTCTGGCTTGTGGCTCTCCTACTGCCACACTTCCTCTTAGGGTGCAATACAACTGTCCCTCACTGCTCTGGGACACTTCTCTATCCAGAGACAGGTTGTCCAGTTCTCTCTAACCCGGCCCCCAGTTCCAGTTTTTATAGGGGCAGCCTGCTCCCCCTACTGGCCTGAGACAGGAGGTATTGCATGCTAATGTTCCCCTGACTAGAGAACCTCCCCCTTGCTCTCAGACACAGCTTTATTATATTTGTGGCATCCAGGCCAGGGTGACACACATGCCTCAACCAAATGCACTCTATTTGAGGTCATGTATGGACAAAAGGCTAAGCTTCTTATTGACCTCAATCATCAGCAAATGACACTGTGGATGTCATGTCTCTTTCAGATGATGCCAACCCTGATGTGCTAAATACACTCACAACCATTCATAACAAGATCCACTCAACTGTAAGTACCAACATCCATTCTGCTCGGGAACACCAAAAGTGTGCCTTTGATCGACGACACAACAGCAACAAAGAAATCACTGCTGGCACCATTGTTTATATCAAGAATCAATGTCGTATTCATCGCATGGGTTCAAAGATGGAACCACGCTGGGTTGGACCCTACTTATTTGTGGGATCCTTAACCAAGGGATGAGTAAAACTTAAGAACAATAAGACTGGCAAGATACTAAGCAACACCTACCATCAGATCAACCTTAAGATTTACCAGGAGGAAGAGACTTCTCTACCACCCCAGTCCCCTGATGACTGTCCCAGTGACTCCTCCACACAGAGACACAAGCAAAGCAAGACTTTCAACCCACTACCAAGTTCAGGAAGGAAGTATCTTACCACCACTCTTGACCTTACGCTTAGTAAAGTGGTTCTTAACCTTGTTTGAGGTACCGAACCCACCAGTTTCAAATGCACATTCACCGAACCCTTCTTTAGTGATAAATCAAATATGATTTTTTTTTTCCAAATTCAAGACATAGGTATATGTTTTTTTACTGGTACACAAAATGAACCATGCATGAACATCACCTTGATCAAAGAACAAAACCAACACAGTGCATGAACTCACAACAAATTACATACCTGCAAATCAGTGTGACTTCTGCTGTTGTTTTTGAGAGACCAGTTCAGATATGCGTGGCTTTACCTTGGCAAGTGCTTCTCTCATGTCATTTTCACAGCAAAGTCTGTTCCTTTACTTTGTTTTAATGTCCAGCATCCTCGAAATGATTGTTTGCAGAGATATGTTGTAACAAATGGTATAAAAAATTCCAGGGCTTTCTTAGCAATAATTGGGTACTTTTCCAACTGTCGACACCAAAACGTTGAGAGTGTTGTTGTTCTGAAGAGTTGCTGTTGAACCTGGCTCTGCTGAATTTCAATGATTTTGTCGAGGTATTCATAATTGATATCTGCTGTCTCAAAAGCAAACGTGAACGGCTGTCTCACCCATGCTGGATAGGACTCTCTTGTAGGGAAATATCCATCGAGAGACTTTGCAAGCTCATCTAAGTGCGTGGCAATTGTTTACTTCAGTTCCATGGATACAGAAATGTCTCCGATTCCAGACACATCTTCGATCTTACTTACACAGTCGTCCAGAAGGGGAAAGTTTGCGGAGTTATTGTTCTCTGTTCGTCATTTCCATAACGGTAGTTTTTTGAAAAGCCTTCAGGTTTTCTTCTGCTTCCATGATGTTGACTCCACCACCCTGCATCTGCTGATTAAGATGATTTAGAGCTGCAAATATATCAGCCATGTACGCTAAAATGAGAATGAACTCAGGATTTTTGAAGCAATCTGCATGACAATGTTGGTGCTCTTGCAAAAACAGGGCTAATTCCACACGCATGGCAAAAACACGATTCAGCATCTGTCCCCGGGATAACCACCGAACATTAGAATGGTACAGGAGTACCTCGTATTCAGAGCCTATATCTTTACACAGCTCACTGAAGATGCGGTGCCTCAGAGCACTATTTCGCACATAGTTCACACATTCCACTACAGTTTTTAATACTTCTGCCATTTTTGGAGGCAAGGTTTTTGTTGCCAACGCATGCCTGTGCAGAATACAATGCGTAACAATGATGTGTGGTGCATCGGCTTTTACTAGCGCACCAAAACCAGACTTTCTTCCCAGCATGACTGGAGCTCCGTCCGTACAAACTGCAGAAACCATATCCCATGAAAGATTGTTGTCTCTGAGGAAGTCATCCACAAGCTTCTTCACATCAGCTGCCTTAGTTGTTGTAAGAGGCTTACAAAATAAAAACTCTTCTTTTATCCTGTTATCTTTCACATAGCGCACGAAAACAGCAAGCTGGCTTAGATTAGAAACGTCTGTGGTCTAGTCGAGTTGAAGGCTGAATTTTGTCGGACTTGAAATTAGATCTGCGACTACTTGAGCCAAGATGTCTTTACTCATACACTCTATTCTGTCACTGATGGTGTCATTTGAAAGAGGAATTTGGGATAATTTACCTTCGGCCGCTGTTCCGAGTATCAGATTCACCATCTTCAATGCTGCTGGTTTTATGAGTGTTTCACCGATGGTGTGTGGCTTGCCCAGCTTTGTGATCAGGTAAGCAACTTCGTACGATGCGGTGAGGATCGGTTTGTTCACGGGTACAAATCCAAGAGCAGGCAGAGTGGCCCTTTCATCGAATCTGGCTCTATTCACCTTGAATTCTGCAAGCGTTGTGTTCTTGTATTCTCCATCTCCATGCAGCTTCAAGAAGTGTTCCTTCAGTTTTGCTGGTGCGAGACTAGAGTTGCTCAACTTGGCATTGCAAATCATGCAGATAGGACGCTGACTCCCATCACGTTCCGTGATACATGTGAATCCATGTTGTACATATTCGTCCGACCACTTTCTTTTTTCGCTCGACATAGTTAGTATGGATTAAAATATTAAGAAAGAAACCACTGACTACTGAGCACACTAAATTCCCCGCAGCACTGATTGGCCAATTAATGTAACGTGATCATCTGCAGCAAGTGATGGCCAAGCGGGGCGTGTCATCACAAATTTACTTAATGAGTCGGGTGTGTCTTGACCTCCGTGGCGGAGGCTCCGCCGAACCCCTGAGACCGACTCACCGAACCCCTAGGGTTCGATAGAACCCCGGTTAAGAACCACTGGTTTAGTAGGATTGTATACTTTGGATGCACAAAAGATCTTGGACAACCACGGCGTACATATAAAACCAAAGGTGATGGGAACTGCTACTTTCGGACCATCAGCTATATCCTGACAGGAACAGAGGACAACTACTCCGTTCTCAGAGCTAAAGTCATCCACCACATGAAAACTGACTTGTCCAAAATACTACAGGGCTACTTTAATCAAGATGTGAATGAATATGTGAACACCTCTGGCATCTCTTGTGATGGAGTCTAGGCAACTGTTGCAGAAATCATGGCCACAGTAAATCTGTTGAGTTGTGAGATCGTCATCCACACATCCTGAACAGTCAAGTTTTTTATGAACAGTCAAGGTTTTCTGGTTGAAGTAAAAAAAGTCTGTGTGTTTAGAGTTTCAAACAATAAAATGTTGAAAAATTATGTAATTCTTGAGTATATCACTCAATGGTGCTCATAAACGTGAAAAATCTGATCTTTAATATACTTAAATATACTTTAATCTTTAATATACTAAAGAACGGGGCCCCAGACGTCGCACAGGGGCCCCAGACATCACACAGGGGCCCCAGACATCACACATTGCACAGGGGCCCCAGACATCGCACAGGATGGAGTAATATACTCAAGAACAGGGCCCCAGACATCGCACAGGGGGTCCCAAACAGCGCACAGGGGGTCCTTGTTCTAAGTTTTTGCCCTGTCTCCCCTACATAAAGACCCCCAGCTGGACATTTGGGGCCCCAGGCAGCACACAGGGGGGCAGAGCCAGCGCACAGGGGGGCAGAGACAGTGCACAGGGGCCCTGCACCCTGTCTCTTCCCCCCCTTGCGCGCTGTCTCTCCCCCACCCCTTGCGCGCTGTCTCTCCCCCACCCCTTGCGTGCTGTCTCTGCCCCCCTGTGCGCTGTCTGGGGCCCCATGCGCTGTCTCTTCCCCCCTGTGTGCTGCCTGGGGCCCCAAATGTCCAGCTGGGGGTCTTTATGTAGGGGAGACAGGGCAAAAACTTAGAACAAGGATGAATCATCATGGCCACACAATAAAAGAAAAAAGAATAGATCTGCCTGTAGCCAAGCATTTTTGTTCCCCTGATCACAGCATAAAAGACATGTAATTACTGGTATTAAAAGGTAACTTCAAATCTCAAAGAGAAAGAAGAATCTCAGAATATAAACTGATGGTGACTTTTAACACTTTCAGAGCAGGAATGAATGTGTCGCATGGATTTATGTCATTCTACATCAACTAAGGAATGTGCCCCTCAGACTCTCAGACCTGTGAGGTCATCACAACACTGGACCTAGTCACAGGACAATAAAACCTTCACACTCCTTATCTATTAACTGCTAAATTATTTATAGCCAGAACTGTTTATCTTTTCCATAATAACTCTGCTTTTCATTACCTGTTTTACCTATTGCATTTTTTGTGTGTCTTATTGTGTAGAAATATGTGACTCTTTAGATTTTGTGGTATACTATGCCTGATGAAGAGGCCTGAGTAGTCTCGAAAGCTTGCAATTTGTTACGATCTTTTCAGTTAGCCATTAAAAGGTATCAACCACTGAGGACTCTGAAATCTAAATATTTTTCTATCTCCTGGCTAACACGGTACAAGAATATATATTTTCCTTAGTTCTTTTATGCATTTTATTTAATGTCCCATAAAAGTCATATAGCAATCAGCTGTACTTACAAATTGGTAGCAATTTTTTTCAAAAATCTTCTGGTCATGATGAAACTGCACACCTAGTGATAGCTCACAGTTATAAGCTTATAATCTCCCTCCAGCGCCCTCACTCCTCCTGGCTCATGTCAGAGCTTCCTTTAGGCTGCTATAGGCTACAATCTGTGTGTAATTCTGTCTGCCATCTGCTGGTGATGGCTGAACACTTCACCTTCTACCAGCTGTGGGCAGACAGCATTACGTATGGACAGTGAGAGAAAAAAGGGGCAGAGGGAAAGCTTCTTTAAGACCTATATTTAAGTGGGTGTTCTGATAACAGAAGGAGTTTGATTTGGGGTCTGAATTTATTCAGCGGTCTGCTCTGTGTATGTGTGTTTGTGTGACTTGTGTCCACTATGTGAGCGTTGTGTGCGTGTCACATGTGCCCACCGTATGGGCTGTGTGTGTCACATGTGCCTACTGTATGAGCTCAGTGTGTGTGATGTGTCCACTGTGTGAGCTGTGTGTGATGTGTCCACTGTGTGAGCTGTGTGTGTCACATGTGTCCACTGTGTGTGTGATGTGTCCACTGTGTGAGTTGTGTGTGTGATGTGTCCACTGTGTGAGTTGTGTGTGTGATGTGTCCACTGTGTGAGTTGTCTGTGTGATGTGTCCACTGTGTGAGCTGTGTGTGTCACATGTGTCCACTGTATGAGCTGTGTGTGTGTCACATGTGCCCACTGTATGAGCTGTGTGTGTGTGACATGCCAGCTGTGTGTGTGACATGCCTACTGTGTGAGATGTGTGTGTGACATGCCTACTGTGTGAGATGTGTGTGTGACATGCCTACTGTGTGGGCTGTGTGTGTGTCACATGGCCCACTGTATAAGCTGTGTGTGTGTCACATCTGCCCACTGCATAAGCTGTGTGTGTGACATGCCTACTGTGTGGGCTGTGTGTGTGTCACATGTGCCCAATGTATAAGCTGTGTGTGTGTGACATGCCTACTGTGTGAGCTGTGTGTGTGTCACATGTGCCCACTGTATAAGCTGTGTGTGTGACATGCCTTCTGTGTGAGTTGTGTGTGTGACATGCCTATTGTGTGAGCTGTGTGTGTGACATGTCTGCTGTGTGTGTGACATGCCTACTGTGTGAGCTGTGTGTGTGACATGCCTACTGTGTGAGCTGTGTGTGTGTGTGACATGCCTACTGTGTGGGCTGTGTGTGTGACATGCCTACTGTGTGAGCTGCGTGTGTGTCACATGTGCCCACTGTATAAGCTGTGTGTGTGACATGCCTACTGTGTGAGCTGTGTGTGTGTCACATGTGCCAACTGTATAAGCTGTGTGTGTGACATGCCTACTGTGTGGGCTGTGTGTGTGTGTGTCACATGTGCCCACTGTTAGAGCTCTGAGTGTGACGTGCCCACTGTTAGAGCTCTGTGTATCTACTGTGTGTCTACTCTGTGTGCCTACTGTGTGAGCTGTGTGTGCGTGATATGCCTTCTGTGTGAGCTGTGTGTGTGTGATATGCCTACTGTGTGAGCTGTGTGTGTGATATGCCTTCTGTGTGAGCTGTGTGTGTGTGATATGCCTACTGTGTGAGCTGTGTGTGTGACATGCCTTCTTTGTGAGCTGTGTGTGTGTGATATGCCTACTGTAAGCTGTGTGTGTGATATGCCTACTGTGTGAGCTGTGTGTGATATGCCTTCTCTGTGAGCTGTGTGTGTGTGATATGCCTACTGTGTGAGCTGTGTGTGTGACATGCCTTCTGTGTGAGCTGTGTGTGTGACATGCCTTCTGTGTGAGCTGTGTGTGTGTGACATGCCTTCTGTGTGAGCTGTGTGTGTGACATGCCTTCTGTGTGTGTGTGTGATATGCCTACTGTGTGAACTGTGTGTGACATGCCTACTGTGTGGGCTGTGTGTGTGTCACATGTGCCCACTGTATAAGCTGTGTGTGTGTCACATCTGCCCACTGTATAAGCTATGTGTGTGACATGTGTCCACTATATGAGCTATTTGTGTGTCAGCTGTGTCCACTGTGAGAGCTCTGTGTGTGTGACGTACCCACTATGTGAGTGTCTGTGATGTGCCAACTGTGTGAGCTGTGTGTGACGTGCCTACTGTGTGAGCTGTGTCTGACATGTGTCCACTGTGTGAGCTTTGTGTATGTCAATAAAGCTAAAAAAATAAGTAAATTGTTCTACCTTCATGTGACACAATACCTCCACATGAAGACCCTAAGTTAGGAGAAAAGTTTTCATGTGGAGGTATTATATCACCACTTTTTGGAATTATTATTTTGGAAATATTTGGTTTCAAAAACATTTTTAGCTACATACATTACTGGTCAAAAGTTTGGACACATCTGTTCATGGAATGTTTTTCCTTGTTCTAATTGAAATGTGCACATTGTAGATTCAGTATGAAAGCAGCAAATCCATTAAAGAACACACATGGAAACAAGGAGTTACGAAACACATATAAAACAAACAGGAATGTGTTTAATCTTCGATTTCTCAAAGTACCCACTTTTAATCTGATCACTGCTTTACATCTACTTGGCATTCTCTCAAGTAGCTTCATCAGGTAGTCACTTGGATGGCTTTCCAGCACTCTTGAAGGAGTTTCAAGAGATGTTGAGCACTTGTTGGATGCTTTGCCTTCAATTTGCATTCAACTCAATCCAAACTATCTCAGAGGTCAGGTGGTTCTGGAAGCCATGTCGTCTGATGCAGAACTGCATCCCTCTCCTGCTTAGTTACGTAGCCCTAACATAGCCTGGAGGTGTGTTTTGGGCCATTGTCATGTTGCAAGACAAATGATGATCCCTCTGGTGTAAACCAGATGGGATGACATGTCATTTGAGAATGCTGTGGTAGCAGCCATACTGGGTAAGTGTGCCTTGAACTTGAAATAAATCACAAATAGAATCATCAGCAAAGCACCCCTACACTATCACACTTCCCCTCTATGCTTCATGTTGGGCACCACACATTTAGAAATCATCAGCTCATCTTTTCTGTGTCTCATGAAGACATAGTGATTGGTACCAAAAATCTTACATTTTGTCTTGTCAGAGCACAGTACAGGTTTCCACTTACCTAATGTCCCGCTTTTGTTTTGCTTGGCAAAAACAAGTCTCTTCTTCCTTTTTACGGTCTTCAGTAGTCGATTCTTTGCAGCAATTCAATCATGAAGGTCTGCTTCTTGCAGTCTCCTTCTGATAATTGATGTTGAAATGTATCTGCTTGATGTCTGTGCATGGTTTATGAGGGCTGTTACCTGAGGTACTGTCAGTTTATAGCTTTTGAAGCTGGTAACTCTGATGAACTTATCCTCTGCAGGAGATATAATTCTTGGTTTTCCTTTCTTGGGGAGGTCATCATGAGTGCCAGTTTCATCATAGTGATGTATGGTTTTTAAGATTGCACTTGAGGATACCTTCAAAGTTGAAGCAATTTTCTGCATTGACTGACCTTCATGTCTTAAAGTAACGATGGACTGTCTTTTATCTTTACTTATTTGAGTGGTTCTTGCCATATTTTGGCCTAGAACAGTTTTAGAATAGGGCTTACCACTGTATGAACCTGTGTGACAACACTGCCTCTGCTAAACACATTTGATGGTCGTAAACAGCTTCTAAAGGCTGGAGACTCCACAAATGAACTCCTGAGGAGGTATACCTGTCCATTAAAAGACGTTTGATAGAATGCCATGTGTGTCTTGTCATCCAAGTACAATGGGGCATACTTTGAAGAATCTAAGATTTAATGTATATTCTAGTTTGTTTGTTTGCTTCCATGCGTGTTCTTACATTGTTTTGCTGCCTCCAGACTTAATATACAATGTGCACATTCCAATAAGAACAAGGAAAACTTTTACATGAACAGGTGTGTCCAAGCTTTTGGGTGAGACTATAGATTTTAAGTTACCATATGCAAACATTTTATATATATATACACAGTGGGATACAATTTTACATTGTACAATAAAGTGTCATTGTTTAAATGTGTTGTATAGGTTTAATATGCATCTATATATGTGATTTCACTCACTGCAGGTGTCCATTCATGCAATTTTTTGATCAGTGTTTCCAAGGACTGTAACATATTCAAGTCAGTAATACTCCCCCCTCCTATACACTATTACAGTATATTCTCTTCAGCCCCTAATCTATGTAAATTTATTTCATAAATAGGCTTCTACCTACTGGTAGTAAAGTGTTACTGCAGTCTAAACATTTATCAACATATCAAAACATACATCAGGGGTTTTCACAAAAACAATAGTGTTACATATAACAGACCACCTGCAGATTATACCAATGTATAATCCACAGGGGTCAGACCCCTGAGCCCTCAAGGATCAGGAAAATTGAGGTCGTCTGTGAGAATGGAGTGATAGGGTAAATTTGTGCCCACAATCCATTCACTTCTATGGGGCTGGTGGAGATTGTTGCACGCTCTCTCTACTAGACCCATAAGCAGTGAATAGAGAAGAGGTCATACGTCTGCACTACCTCGATATTCACAGTATTCACATCAATATGATATTCAATATACCCACATGAGGGCTTGCTTTTTGGGGGACGAGTTGTACTTTTGAATTCACATGTAAAGCGCCATTGAATAAATGGCACTATAATAACAAATAATAATAATGATAATGACATCATTCATTTTATCATGGTAATGGAAAGCAGGAAAAAATTCCAAAAAAAGTGCAATTTCAAAACTTTTTTTTGGGGGGTGGGGCAGGTTTTTTTTAGTTTTTTTTAAGTGGTGAAATATAATTCGGAAAGTTGTGTGAAAAATAAATTTGGCTTGTGTTGCCATTTTCTGAGACCTATGACGTTTTCATTTTTCGGCATCTGCAGCTGGGGGAGGGCTTATTTTTTATACCCTGAGCTGACATTTCTATTGATAACATTTTGGGATAGATACAATGTTTTGATCACCTCTTATTGCAATGTTGTTTTGCCCATGAAAAAGTAATTCTGGCGTTTTGTTTTTTTCTCATTGCGCTGTTAACCAATCAGACTAATTTATTTTATATTTTGATAGATCAAACTTTTCTGAACGCAGCGATACCAAATATGTGTATTTTTATTGTTTTATGTTTAATAGGGCAAAAGGAGGGTGATTTGTACTTTTGTGTTTCTTTTATTTGTTTCATATTTTTAAAAACTTTTTTTTCACATTTTTTACTGTATATAGACTGGAATCTGCGATTGTCTGACCGCTTGTGCTATACATATCAGTGCATCACAACTGCTGTGTATAGGAGAAATCACAGTCTCTTATGGACACCGGTCACGGGCTGGCTTTCACAGGAGGATCATAATGACAGGCATGGGGCTCATCAGCAGATCCCTGGCTGTCATGACAACCCATCGGAGCCCCGCGATCACGTCATGGGTGCACCGATGAGCGCATGGAATGACACGTCCCCCAGTTGGCGCATGTTAAATATCGCTGTAAGAAACTGACACCGGGATTTAACAGGTTAACAGCTGTGGGCTGAGCACCGCTACACCTGCTGATGTTAAGGGCACATGATGGCTGATTAAATCAGTCATCATGTGCGGGAAAAGATGTGGGCTCGGTGTGTGTCAGGGACATGACTTTTGACGTACATGTATGTTAAAAATCGTGAAGGGGTTAATAGTACTGTCTAAAGCCTAGCTGAAAAGGAACATGTCATATAAAAAACCGCTATTAATTTGCAGATATGGGATTAATCTGCTGGTTAATAGCGGTCTGAAGCTGCCTGGCGCCTGTACTGAAAGTTCCGCTGCCAGGAGGAAATTAACTTTATTCCTCGCAGCAGCCTTGGGCTTTCAGTCACAGGGGTGCAGATGGCGCGATGTCAGTCACAACTCCGTGTATAGTGAGCGTAGGCTGTAACTGCGCCCAGCACTGACTGACAGCAGGCTCAGCATAAGGCTACGGTCACACGTTCAGTATTTGGTCAGCATTTTACATCAGTATTAGTAAGCCAAAACCAGGAGTGGGTGATAAATGCAGAAGTGGTGACGTGTTTCTATTATACTTTTCCTCTGATTGTTCCTCACCTGGTTTTGGCTTACAAACACTGATGTAAAATACTGACCCAATTCTGAGCAAAAGGAAAACAGTGCAGGGAGCAGGTGGAGAATGAACAAAGAGCAGAGAAAACAGTGCAGGGTGCAGGTGAAGAATGAACAGAGCAGAGAAAACAGTGGAGGGAGAAGGTGAAGAATGAACAGAGCAGAGAAAACATTGCAGGGAGAAGGTGAAGAATGAAAAGAGAGCAGAGAAAACAGTGCAGGGTGCAGGTGAAGAATGAACAGAGAGCAGAGAAAACAGTGCAGGGAGCAGGTGAAGAATGAACAGAGCAGAGAAAACAGTGCAGGGAGCAGGTGAAGAATTAACAGAGAGCAGAGAAAACAGTGCAGGGAGCAGGTGAAGAATGAACAGAGAGCAGAGAAAACATTGCAGGGAGCAGGTGAAAAATTAAAAGAGAGCAGAGAAAACAGTGCAGGGAACAGGTAAGGAATGAATAGAGAGAAGAAAACAGTGCAGGGAGCAGGTGAAGAATGAACAGAGAGCAGAGAAAACATTGCAGGGAGCAGGTGAAAAATGAAAAGAGAGCAGAGAAAACATTGCAGGGAGCAGGTGAAGAATGAACATAGAGCAGAGAAAACAGTGCAGGGAGCAGGTGAAGAATGAACAGATAGCAGAGAAAACATTGCAGGGAGCAGGTGAAAAAATGAAAAGAGAGCAGAGAAAACAGTGCAGGGAGCAGGTGAAGAATGAACTGAGAGCAGAGAAAACATTGCAGGGAGCAGGTGAAAAATGAAAAGAGAGCAGAGAAAACTGTGCAGGGAGCAGGTGAAGAATGAACAGAGAGCAGAGAAAACAGTGCAGGGAGCAGGTGTAGAATGAACAGAGAGCAGAGAAAACAGTGCAGGGAGCAGGTGTAGAATGAACAGAGAGCAGAGTGAGCAGACAGAAGAAGCAGAGCAGAAGGAACAGAGAGCAGGGCAAAGAGAAATAATCAAAATAACACAGTCAAGAGGAGATCTTCTCTCACGGCCCAGGTGCATGTAAGTATTATAATGTACAAATGTCTCCCTGTAATAATACAGAAACTCCCCACTCCATGTGACATGAATGTGTTTATTTTCTTTCTACTGTGACATCACTATATATATTATCTCTGCGTTGTGACATTGTGTAATATGACATCACTGTGCTCATTGTCTCATCTGTGTTTATTATCCATGTACTGTAACATCACTATGAATATTATTCCTGTATTGTGACATTGCTGTATACATTATCCATATACTGTGAGGTCACTGTGTTTATATCCCTGTACTATGACATCACTGAGTTTATTATCTCTGTGCTGTGACCTTAGTGTTTCTATCATCCCTTTATTGTGACACAGTGTCTACTAACCCCATATTGTCATATCACCATTTGCAAAGTCCCTGAGGTACCAGAATCACAGACAATACCCAAAAGTGAACCCATTTTGGAAATGGGTGAATTATCTACAGGTGCATAGACTATTTTTGCTTTATGGGCGTTTTCCTAGAAAAAAAAAATCTGTGACTTTTGCAGAGTGAAAAAAATAAATAGCAAATATGCCACTATGGTGCCCAACACATTATGCCCAACCTGTGCTTCCTATAGATACACATAATCTGTTAAGTAGGTCTACACTATTGCTGTGCATATAAGTATTATCTTCAGTTTGGGCACATCGTGGGGCTCAGAGGATAGAGGGGGTCACTTGAATTGGGGCCTTTTGGTGTGCAGATTTCGCTGGATTGTTTTTGGGGTGGTATAGGGAGGGGAACCATGTCACTTCTCCAGAGCTTTTGAGTTATACCCCCCTATATTACACGTAGAACAACCACCCTCCATTTTTGTCAACATCACAGATCTAAGCAGGGACTTTTTTTTGTGCAATGAGTAGACATATTTATTGGTACGATTACATACAATTTTGGATCACATTGAAGGCTACATTTGTATTTATCCTTTTTTCTACGATGAGCAGTGACATTAGGGTTTCTGCCTTAACCATTTGCTGTAATGAGGCAGATAGTGTCACCGTGGACTCCCGTATGGCCTCTGTTCTGGTGGCCTTCTGTCTTTTTAGTCATTAATGTTTTACAATGAAAAAAAGAGAAAAATCAGCTCACCCTCCGTGAAGTCGATGAATCCAGGAGCACGCAGACTGCGCTCTGCCGGCACTTGGCAATGTAGATTGAAAGATCAAGATGACTCAGCTCACCGGAAATCGACGTATAAAATCCCAAAAATTTTTATTATTTCTTACTTGGATAAAACAGTGAAAATCACAATCCATACAAACATACAAAAGCCCCCTCTGCTTTTGTATGGATTGTGATTTTCACTATGTTTTATCCAAGTAAGAAATAATAAAATTTTGGGGGATTTTATACGTCGATTTCCGGTGAGCTGAGTTATCTTGATCTTTCAATCATTAATGTTTTACCCATAATTAATTATAGCCTTATGAAGGGAGATGAGGTCCCAGTGTGTTGTTAAACAACTCTTTATCCTAAATGTGATGGTAAGATGACCCGAGTAACATAACCTACAGCAAGATATATGGTCATCTGAAAGACTTTGGGTAAAAACATAACAAGAACGTTTTTTCCTTTATCGTAGTATAACTATTTTACCTGACTCTGTGTTGCCCAGTGATCTCCATTCTCCATTGCACTATGTACTTGGCTTCCAGATCCTTGCAGTAATGATATACATGTGGGGCACTCAAGAGAAAATTGTGTAATGCACACTATAAAACGAATAGCATCTGTTATGTCCAATGTGATCATCTGTCCGTCTGTGTCACACGATGCATAGTTGTACGCTTCCTGTTTGTATTCACAGACTGGGACAGAACGCTGCAGGGGCGGCCATACGCGGACCACATGGAGCCGCTATTATTACTACAGAATGTCACTTACTCATCGCGTCCGTCAGGACATGTGTAAAGCTCTCAACATCATCATTCAGGGTTTGATGTGGTTTCAGCGGCACAGGAAGGTATCCATAATGTTCCTTGTTACAAATATACATCTGAATTCCTGGAAAAGAAAAGCACAAAGCAATCAGAGGACGGGTTGTTACAAGACTGATGGCAGATTAATGATGTTTGTGAAAGCAAATGACGTGGAAATGGTGACCCCAAACCTGCTGCCGGTACAGCAGACAGGCCTGACATAAAGGGGATGGTAAAAAAACCTTATATAAGCTAAAATATAACACTAAGACTGTGTGCACACAGCAAAAACCAGTCAGTGGCAGGAAAAATGCTGTGTAAAATACGAGCGATTATGTATGCGTTTGTGATGTGTTTTTGACTTGAGCTTTTTTCCCATTCATTTGAATGGGTTAAAAACGCAAAAAAATGCTGAAAAAATTGACATGCTACAGTCATGGCCAAAAGTATTGAGAATGAGACAAATAGTAATTTTTCCAAAGTTTACTGCTTCATTTTTTGTAATGGCAATTTGCATATACTCCTGAATGTCAAAGAGTGATCAGCTTAACAGCAATTACTGTACTTGCAAAGTCAATATTTGCCCAGAAAATGAACTTTAACCACCAAAACACATTTCAACATCATTGCAGTCCTGCCTTAAAAGGAGCAGCTAACATCATTTTAGTGATTGATCCATTAACACAGGTGTGGGTGTTGATGAGGACAGGGCTGGCGATCAATCAGTCATGATTAAGTAAGAATGATATCACTGGACACTTTAAAAGGAGGCTGGTTCTTGGTATCATTGTTTCTCTTCAGTTAACCATGGTTATCTCTAAAGAAACACGTGCAGCCATCATTGCACTGCACAAAAATGGCCTAACAAGGAAGAGTATCGCAGCTACAAAGATTGCACCTCAGTCAACAATCTATCGCATCAGCAAGAACTTCAAGGAGAGAGCTTCCATTGTTGTCAAAAAGGCTCCAGGGCGCCCAAGAAAGACCAGCAAGCGCCAGGAAAACATGTATTTGGAAGTCGCCTTGCTACACTCATCAGAAGAGCTTTAAACTAGAACAATGTGGGAAGGGAAGCAAAAGGCCAGAAAAAGCCATACAGCTGACAAATACTATTGAGATCTCTGCTACTGGAAGTAGAAAGGAAGAACAAAGACAAAACAATTTAAATAATAAAAATATGGGAGGAAGAGAAACCAATCACAAACTAAAATGTTTTTATACAAATGCACAAAGCATGGGCAACAAACAAGGAGAATTGGAACTACTAATGCAGGAAAAGGAATATGATGTCATTGGAATCACTGAAACTTGGTGGGACGATACACATGATTGGAATAAAAGGCTAAAAGGATACAACTTATTTGCAAGAAACAGACTTGATAAACGAGGAGGAGGTGTTGCATTGTATGTTAGAAAAGCGTATATCTGCACAGAGATTGAAGCTTCAGAGACTGGGAGTTCTGTGGAAACTGTTTGGGTAAGAATACAAGGAGAGAACAACGGAAAGGACACCATTGTAGGCATTTACTACAGGCCACCTGGGCAAGCTGAAGATATGGATGAACTCTTTATGTATCAAATGACCAAGTTCTCCAAAAAATATGACGTAGTGGTCATGGGAGATTTCAACTATCCAGACATTTGTTGGGAATCTCTCTCAAGTAAAACTAACAGGTCAAGCAAATTCTTATCCTCTCTTGCTGACAACTTTATCTTCCAAAAGGTAGGGGAGAAAACAAGGGGATCTGCTACTTTGGATCTAATCCTTATAAACAGGGAGGAAATGGTTGAGGAGGTAAAGGTGGCTGGGACCCTAGGAGGCAGCGATCATGCTATTATAGAATTTTGGATAACTAGAGGAGGAAGACATGTGAAGACTCAAACTTCAAGGTTAGATTTTAGAAAGGCAGATTTTAAGAGACTCAGAAAGAGAATAGGAGGGATCCAATGGCTGGATGTCCTTAAGGACAAAAATGTCCAGGAAGGATGGGAAATTTTTAAAAAATTAGATTCTCAAAGCACAATCGTTAACAATCCCGAAAAGTAGGAAGAATGGGAAGCATTTAAGGAAACCAGGATGGATGAACACAGAACTTAAACACATGCTAAAAAGAAAGAAAGAAATGTTTATTAAATGGAAAGAGGGAGGCATATCTAAAGAAGATTATAATGCAGTCTGCAGATCCTGCAGGGCACGTATCAGGTTAGCTAAAGCTGACAATGAATTAAGGCTTGCAAGAGATGTCAAAAGCAATAAAAAAGGATTTTGGGGGTATGTCAAAAGTAAAAGAAAAGTCAAAGATGCTATAGGATTTTTACAGGATGAAAATGGAGAAATGGTAAGAGAGGATGTTGAGAAGGCCGAACTTTTTAATTCCTATTTTGCATCTGTTTTCTCTCAGAAAGAAAATGTAACATCAACTGATCTTCACTGTCCTTTTAAAGGAATAGAGGAATCCAAGTTATCTGTAAACAGAAAGATTGTGAGGGAATATTTAGCTAACATAAATGAGTTCAAGTCTCCAGGTCCAGATGAATTACACCCCAGAGTACTGAAGGAGATCGTAGAAGAAATTTTAGAACCACTCTCCATAATCTTTGAAAATTCTTGGAGAACAGGAGAAGTCCCAGAAGACTGGAGAAGAGCAAATGTTGTTCCTATCTTCAAAAAGGGGAAGAAGGTGGACCCAGGGAACTATAGGCCGGTGAGTCTGACTTCTATACCAGGAAAGATCTTTGAACAAATTATTAAACAACATGTATGTAAGTACATGGATAAGAATGAAGTGATTAACCAGAGTCAGCATGGGTTTGTAACTAACAAGTCATGTCAGACTAACTTAATTTCCTTCTATGACAGAATCACTGACTGGGTGGATCACGGAAATGCTGTAGATATAGTATATCTTGACTTCAGCAAAGCATTTGACAAAGTATCTCACACCATCCTTATTGAAAAAATGACCAAGTATGCAATGGACCAGGCAACTGTTAGGTGGATTCATAACTGGCTTAGTGATCGGACTCAAAGGGTGGTTGTAAATGGCTTCACATCCAGCTGGATGAATGTCTCAAGTGGGGTACCACAGGGCTCCGTCCTGGGACCTGTATTGTTCAACATCTTTATCAATGATTTAGATGAAGGAATTGAGGGTAAACTGATTAAATTTGCTGATGACACAAAGCTAGGAGGGATAGCTAATACTAGAGAAGAGAGAGAGAGGATTCAAAAAGACCTAAATAAACTGGAGCAGTGGGCAGCAACCAACAGAATGGTTTTTAACAGGGAAAAATGCAAAGTACTACATCTGGGCAATAAAAATGAAAAAAGCATATACAGAATGGGAGGAATAGAGCTAAGCAACAGTACATGTGAAAAAGACTTAGGTATACTAATAGATCATAGACTGAACATGAGTCAACAGTGTGATGCAGCAGCAAAAAAGGCAAATACAATTCTGGGATGTATTAACAGAAGCATACAGTCTAGATCACGTGAAGTCATTATCGGTCTTTACTCCTCTTTGGTCAGACCTCATCTGGAATACTGTGTACAGTTTTGGGCACCACATTTTAAAAAAGACATAGACAAACTGGAGCAAGTTCAGAGAAGAGCGACCAGAATGGTGACTGGTCTGCAAACCATGTCCTATGAGAAACGGTTGCAGGATTTGGGAATGTTTAGCTTGCAAAAAAGAAGACTGAGAGGAGACTTAATAGCTGTCTACAAATATGTCAAGGGCTGTCACATTGTAGAAGGATCATCTTTATTCTCATTTGCACAAGGAAAGACTAGAAGCAATGGGATGAAACTAAATGGGAGGAGACACAGATTAGATATTAGAAAAAACTTTTTGACAGTTAGGGTGATTAATGAGTGGAACAGGCTGCCACGAGAGTTGGTGAGTTCCCCTTCAATGGACGTCTTCAAACAGAGGCTGGACAGACATCTGTCTGAGATGATCTAGTGAATCCTGCTTTGAGCAGGCGGTTGGACCAGATGACCCAGGAGGTCCCTTCCAACTCTACCATTCTATGATTCTATGATTCTAGGACCGTATCTTAAAACTGTTTCAGCTGCGGGATCGGACTACCAGCAGTGCCGAGCTTGCTCAGGAATGGCAGCAGGCTGGTGTGAGTGCTTCTGCATGCACTATGAGGCGGAGACTCTTTGAGCAAGGGCTGGTTTCAAGGAGGGCAGCAAAGAAGCCACTTCTCTCCAGAAAAAAACATCAGGGACTGACTGATATTCTGCAAAAGGTACAGGGAGTGGACTGCTGAGGACTGGGGCAAAGTCATTTTCTCTGATGAATCCCCTTTTCGATTGTTTGGGACATCTGGAAAACAGCTTATTCGGAGAAGAAGAGGTGAGCGCTACCACCAGTCTTGTCTCATGCCAACTGTAAAGCATCCTGAAACCATTCATGTGTGGGGTTGCTTCTCAGCCAAGGGAATCGGCTCACTCACAGTCTTGCCTAAAAACACAGCCATGAATAAAGAATGGTACCAGAATGTCCTCCAAGAGCAACTTCTCCCAACCGTCCAAGAGCAGTTTGGCACCCAACAATGCCTTTTCCAGCATGATGGAGCACCTTGCCATAAAGCAAAGGTGATAACTAAATGGCTCATGGAACAAAACATAGAGATTTTGGGTCCATGGCCTGGAAACTCCCCAGATCTTAATCCCATTGAGAACTTGTGGTCAATCATCAAGAGACGGGTGGACAAACAAAAACCAACAAATTCTGGCAAAATGCAAGCATTGATTATGCAAGAATGGACTGCTATCAGTCAGGATTTGGTCCAAAAGTTGATTGAGAGCATGCCAGGGAGAATTACAGAGGTCTTGAAGAAGAAGGGGCAACACTGCAAATATTGACTTGCTGCATTAACTCATTCTAACTGTCAATATAACCTATTGGTACTCATAATATGATTGCAATTATATTTCTGTATGTGATATAAACATCAGACAAACACTAATAAAAAACAGAGGCCAGCAGATCATGTGAAAATATAATTTTGGTGTCATTCTCAAAACTTTTGGCCATGACTGTACAGAATAGAAAAAAAAACACTTTGATGGTTCAAAACTGCAAAGAAAATAAAAGCAGCATGTGCATGTGATATCAGAAATCTCATTCACTTTGCTGGTATTGTAAAACGCTGCATTTTTTCCATGGCAAAAACACGCAAAAAAAACGCGTGAACAAGCCCTAAGTTTCCAGGTGTCACTAGAAGTTAATCACGTACTCTAAAAGTATACGTCACTCTATGGATATGAGATGGTGGTGCTCGAGTAGGGGTCCAGCCCATATAAATAGTAAGGGAGATGTGGTGCTTGAGTAGGGGTCCAGCCCATATAAATAGTAAGGGAGATGTGGTGCTCGAGTAGGGGTCTAGCCCATATAAATAGTAAGGGAGATGTGGTGCTCGAGTAGGGGTCCAGCCCATATAAATAGTAAGGGAGAAACTCAGCACTCAATTTGCAGTAAATCAGTTTCAGTTTCTGATGAAGGTCCATAAATAGGGACCAAAACGTCAAAATTATTTGGATTGCCATTAAAGGAATTTTTTCTTTAATGTAAATTGAGTGCCGAGTTTCTCCCTTACTAGAAGTTAATTATGAACATATAATGCACTGTTCTTTATCTGTAGCAGGGGTGCACAACCTTTTTTGGTACAAAGGCCACAATGTCTTACTGAATATTACCATAGGTGACATTTATGGCATATCTAAAGTACATACCATGAATGTCTAATGGGTACAAATTCTCTTACCTCCACCAATCGGCACTGTAAGGCTGTGTGCCCATGATGAGTTTTGGATGAGCTTTTGTTGCTGCATATTTTTGCTGCATCAAAAATGTAGCGTCTTACAGTTCCGGCAAAGTGGATGGGATTTATAGAGATCTCCTGCCCTCTGTGCTTATTTTAAACTGACCTGCGGTGAATGTTTCAATGACGCCACATGTCAATTTTTCTTTCAAGTAGGCTGAGTTTTATGTGCAGATTTTCCCCATAGACTTGCATTAGATGCGGAAAATCAGCAGGTAAAAAACACGTGATCCACATATGACTATGTCAATAAAGTTTTATGAAACCCAAATACCAGGAAGTATAAAAAATAAAGCAGCTTTATTTAAAGTATGACACATCAAAAAAAGATGTGTCAAAAACGGGATAAAAACACATATAAAAAATGAATTAAATAAACGCAAAGGAAAAAAGAAATCTAATGTACCTAATAAGGCAGAAATAATGCAGAAAATCTACAGCATCAAAAACTCACTAAATACCGTGGGAACGTAGCCTCATGGTACGTTCACACAGAGTTTAACGAGGATTTAGAAATAGATTCTGCTCCTAAATCCACATCAAAAACTGTGTCAAATACTCTTTAAATAAGTTTCCAACTGAACTGAATAGGAAAAGCTCCTTTAGTGCACACAGTGAGCAGAATCGGAAGCTCATTCAAAGAGTTTTTGAAGCATTTTTATGTAGATTTGCAGTAAAATCCTCCTCTAAAACCTTGTAAAAAACTGTAAAACTGTGTGAAGAGGCCCTAAACAGGAAGAAGTTGTGCATGTGTAAACAGGTACGCGGATGCAACGGCACAGAATTTGCAGACTCAGTGGTAACCAAAACAAATTGCTTATTTATGTTAACAGTTTAAGTAATCAAAAATATGACAATTTGCAAATCACAAGAAAACATTGAACTGCTCTACAATGCTGCGAGTTATTGTTTTTGATATATATACATAAGCACTGTCTTACAAAATACAATCTAAATTGCAAAGTTATCTAGGTAATATACCAAACGATATTTATAAAAAAGTTGCACTGGTCAGTAGTAAGCTAAAGTCCGTTTCGTAACTAGTACAGTTGTCACCTAACCTCTCAGACTATCATTACGGTCACTGCGACAGGCCCTAACAAGTGTCAACTCTATTTCCCTGTTAGGCCACAAGTCTTGCTCTTCAGTTCACTGGCGACTCCCTGCACCGATGAGCTATCCAGGCTGCCTCCCTCTAGTAGAATGCAGCTTAAGTCCCTTCTGTACCGCTGTCTAGGCCTCCTGAGCTCAGCTCACTTGATTGTCCTGTTAAGTAGGCTTCCTGCCCTCCCCAATCACTTGATTGACCTTCTCTTTAAGTAGGCCTCCTGCCCCTTCCGATCACTCGATTTACTCTTCATTTAGGGAAGCTTCCTGTCTTTCAGCTCACTCGATTGACCATTCCTTTAAGTAGGCCTCTTGGCCTTCCAGCTCAATTGATTGACCGCTCTTTAAGTAGTCCTCCTGACCTTCCAGCTCACCCGTTCGACCGCCCCTTTAACTAGGCCTGCTGACCTGTTCTATGGATCTCATCCTGCTGCGATTCTTCGTTCCGTTAATCTGGCCTCCTGGCCAGGGCTAAGGACCTTGTCCTGCTGCTTTCCTGAGCAATTTTCCATTCCATTAATTTGACCTCCTAGCCAGGGCTAAGGACCTCATCCTATTTCTTTCCTGAGTGATTCTCCGTTCCGTTGATTAGGTCTCCTGGCTTTGGGCTGAGGACTTCATCATGCTGCTCTCCCTCTTCTAAGATGCTGCTATAAGCCAGTTCAGTTGACAGTGCACATCTGACTTGATACAAATCAGGGGATTTTATATTTTCTAGGTGTGTCACAGTAGATCACATGTCCATGTCCATCTGGTCTCTCTTCTCCCTCCGGGCAGCCAAGCTTTTCATTTTAGTTCCGGCATTGTTCCATTAGTTCCTGTCTCTATTATCTTAGGCCAGAAGATGGCAACATTCATCCATACAAGTCGTACTATACATTCCTAATGTAGGCGTCACCACACAAGTTCTGCTGTGCATTCCTAATGGGTGAATCGCTCACTCCTTTACACATGCACATGGCTAACTACAATAGATCATGGGCTTTTTGCTTACTGTCTAACGTTTCAGAACTCCCATAAATTACAGTGGAGCGAGCCAAAGACACGGAAGGCCACCTGTCTAAGGGTGCTTTCACATTGCGTTGTGTCCCCATAGGGGAATACGTCCAAAATCGCATGCAAAATGGGGGCCGGATGTATGCGCCGACGGGGCCTAGACTGTAATGACAGACAGAAGAGTGAACGTGTGCTCTGACGTACATCATTTTTGGGAGTGTCTGCCTACTGGGGGCGGACACTCAGACTTAGTAGACTGCCTCCGGCAGGCATACACTCATGAAAATGATGCACGTCAGCGAGCACGTTCGCTCTATTTGTCATTACAGTCTATGGCCCCCCTGGCGCATACTTCTGGACCCCGTTTTGCAGGGATATCGGCCATAAGCTCTGATGTGGGCACAGAAAGCAGTGTGAAAGCACCCTAATTCACATACACCTTTCTGAAGTGCCAAATGGGTTAAGAGACTCCATTCTCCTGAGGCATCCAGAGATGTCTACACAGTGCACCATTAGTACTTACCCGTCCTTTTCCTGAACTGATGGCTACTGCTCTTCTGTGTGTGGCTGCCCACATACAGTATATTTACAGGGAATCTGTCAGTATGATCATCCCTCTTATGCTGTCTATATGGGCATGTAGGTAATAGAAAGCTGAATGAAATGATACCTTGATATCTACAATCTGATATCTTATTCCAGAGAAATCCACATTTTTCTCATAATTAAATGAGCTGCTAAGATCTACGGGCCGAACACTGATCTATCTGAGAATCTGCCTCCAGAGCTTACTGTAAATAAAAGGGGAGTTGCCAGAGTCAGAGATGTAGATCAGGAGAGCAGACTGTCAGTCATTACTTGGTTTACACTGGTAACCAGGGCTGTGGAGTCGGTAAGCCAAACCTCCGACTCCGACACCTCAATTTCCATGACACCGACTCCACGACTCCGACTCCCTCATACATGGCTCATGTTTAAGTGATAAATTTACTGTAGCACAGATTCATCTCCGCTAAAAGTCTAGACCCTTAGATCAGGAATAGGACAGACATTTATAGGACATTTCATAACTTTACCAAATTCTTATGAAAAAATATTCCCCACAAACCGCAATTTATTATATATTTTAGGAGTCGGAGTTAGTCCATTTTATACCAACTCCGACTCCACCAAAATGGGTACCGACTCCGACTCCACAGCCCTGCTGGTAATGCCTCCTTTCATTAGCAATAAGTTCTGGAGACAGATTCTCTGGGAGAAGATATGTTCGGCCCTCAGATCTTAGCAGCTCATTTACATATTAAGAAAAATGTGGATTTCTCTGGAATAAGACATCTGATGTCAGATCTCAATGTATCATTTTATTCAACAACTTTCTAAGACCTACATCACCATATAAACAGTTTAAGGCCACGGCCCCACTATCATTATTTGGTCAGTATTCGGTCAGTATTTTTTCTCAGGAGTGGGAGCCAAAACCAGGTGAGGAACAATCAGATAAAAGGTATAATAGAAACAAGTCATCAATTCTGCATTTATCACCCACTCCTGGTTTTGTATCCCACTCCTGAGAAAAAATACTGACCAAATACTGAGAGTGTGGCCGTGGCCAACGAGGGTTAATCCTAATGACAGTTTCCCTTTAACTTGTCAGACAAGTATGTTTCTGTTTATATGGTTGGAGGCACCAATGTGAGGAGGTTTATAAGCCAGGCATGCTCCTCTGGGAAATTAAATATTCTAGAGTTCAAGTCCTATTCCTCTCTGAAGTGACAATTTGCATACTCCTTAGAGCATATTTTAGAAACATGTGAGCACACCCTAAAGCCCTTGTGTATATCTCCTAGGGTGCAAGTATTGAGATCCTAGGTATGACAGGAATAAAACTGCTAATAAGTAATATTCTTCAATTTATAATTATTGAATCCAGCAAAATAATTATGCAAAAGAAAACATCATTCCTTGATTCTTCTCAATGAGATAAGAACAACCATAAAAATGGAAAACCACAAGATGTCAGTGTATTTAATCCTTACAAAACTACTAAGCACAGTGTTTTAGGGCTGAGATAGGGGATTTCAGTGAACCTCCCTGTTTGGGTAAGGCCAGTAGTGGCATTTGCATCAAGACCACATCACGTGACCAACTGTTATGACTGCTCTGTTTTACGGGTGAGACAGCTGTTTCCAATACAATGTCACGCCATTGTTTAATAGGCAATTTGAAAACCACAGCGTCACCTGGCTGCTGAAGTTCTCAGCCACAGCCACAATGTGAACAAGACATCTGTCCTTACCCTAACTGTGAAGTTCAGGAAATCCCCAATTTCAGCCCTAAAACAATGTACACACCACTTCTGGTCTTGCAGGAATCAATCAGCAGGATTTCACCCCCCAAACTATTTATATGCACATATAGCTCTTTCAAAGCCAAATCCAGCAATATCAGTCAAGCTCTCTACATGGCCAGCCCATTCCTGCATTAGTGAGAAATCAGTTTTTGAATAGAAATGAAAATTAGGCTGAAGATCCGAAGTCTCCGCCACTACAGCTCTATTCCTTGCCCAGTGCCGGTTCCTTTTGCTTGACTGATGGCCTCTATGCTGTGTGATTTAAAGAAAATGAGCCATCAGACAAGCAGGAGAAGGTAGCACTTGGTGGGGAATAGAGCGGGAGTGACAGAGTCTACAGATAGTTCTTCAGCCTCATTTACAAATTAATTCAAACTCTGATTTATCTGTAATGGAGGAACAGACTGGTCATGTAAAGGTGTTGCTGGACTTGTCTTTGAAAGAGCTACATACACATATAAATAGATTCACGAGTAAAAACCTACTAATAGATTCCCTTTAATAAGTTAAGGCTATTACTTCGTCACATTAACAGCAGACTGATTCACCGAAAATCTCAATACTGCAAAGCCCCTAATTTCTCTGAAAAGACATATGTAACACTCTAAGGTCTCCTAGAGCTGTATCAAACTCCTTTCAAGCTCTTTAACATAAATACAGCCTTAGTAATATCACAGTGACCTAGCCATGGAAAAAAATGGTAACTCCATAGTAACCAACAACCCATTTAATAGCACTGCACACTGAAAGACTTTTCAGGATTTTAAAACAAAAAATGGTCCAAAAATTATCCCTCTCAGTGATTTGCTATCAGGTAGAACACTGACTCAAACTGACAGTTTCACAGACAGATGTAACATTAAATTGTTATGACTGAGACGAGTGATTTGCCATATATTCCATAATGTCACCCATTTCTTCCTAACTAATACACATGCTGAAGGCAGAAAGAGTCCAACTGTGGCTTGCGTTTAGTAGTACTACTACCCAGACAGTTGTGATGGTAATGGTGCTTCTGCTAGCGGCTCCCACATTCTTAGCCGTGGTATGAGGTTTTTTCTTTAATATTTCTCTGTCCATAGCCATTGCTACTTTTTATATCACACTATAAATATATTTTGACAATCTATTCAACCTAAAATATTCAATCTTTGCCAACGACGTAACAAGAAATGCTAGGTAGGTAGATACATATGTGGCAGCAGGCTGCAGTATAGCTGTGGCATGTATGGTTGTAAAATTGGACTAATAACACAGGTGTGCAAAAAAAGACAAGCACAGTTAACTGTCTACAATTTTTTTCTATTTTTTAACAAAATTCAATTGCCTTCCCAAATATGATGTAATAAGAAAGAATTGATAGGTAGATACATGTACAAAATGATACATGTCCTAGCTCCTGCAACATAGAAACATCTGGCTAAAAGATCTGAAAACATTGAAGCAGCAAACTTTTTTGAAAGACAAAATTTAAGTCAGTCTCAAAGCTTTTGTCCACGATTGTACAACACATCACTGTATTGAGTATTTGTTCAATGTTTAAGGCATTCTCTTCCTGTTATACTGCTGAGCTATAATCTCTCACAAACTTCCATTATCCAAAATCACCTTTAAAATGTCTGTTGCATTCCCTGCCTTAGCTTTTATACATTCTATGATAGCTTGTCCAGATTGGCTATGCAATACTACAGTATGTCATGTGACAGTTGTAGAGCATTGCCTGAGGTCATGTCAGTGACTGATGCAATCTTCTGCAATGTGTATACTGCTGACAGGCATTTTTTTTATGCAAATCAAATTGTAAATTGTTCGAATTTCCTGAGACCTGAAAATATAATTAAATTTAACACATATTATTCTATTTGCATCAAATCAATTCATTGATTACCAGTGGCCAATACTAAATACAAATCCACCCCCATATAGTCCAATAACATGTTGGGGCTAAACAGCTAAAGTTGTTGTCAAACACTGAAATAACTGATCATTTTAACCCCTTACTGACCAATATACGTCTTTTTACTGACCTGTGTTATAAGAGACTAGCGTTCCCCGACAGGTGACAATCCTGTAGCTGTACGCTGGACACTATAGTTGACTACTTGCTGCATCAGCCACGATCAGTGTTGGCAACGACCATGGACATTTAATCTCTTAGATTCTACTGTCAATAGTGACTTCAGAATCGAAATAGTTAATAGAGTATGGGGACTCCCTCTTTAACCTCATCTGCAACCTGAAATCTTCATTGTGTGGTCTTGATGTTTGCCAGGTCAGTTCATGGCCAAATAACAGCCTTAGAGTCTGCCGGCTATAGTGACCTGCTCAGAAGCTATCAAAATTTAGGTGGTAAAAATAAACTTTTTCATTCCTGTCATGGCACTTTCCATTACTTCCTGGAACGAACCAGAAGGGTTAATGAACTATATGAAAACAATTTTAAATATGTTGAGGGGTGCAGTTTTTAACATGGTATCACTTTTTGGTTGTTTCCAATATATAGGACCCCCAAAGTCACTTCAAAATTGAATAGATCACTAAAAAAATAAGTTTTGTAAATTTCCTTGAAAAAAATGAAAAATTGCTGCTACATTTTTAAACGTTCTAAAATGCTAACAAAATAAACAACGCTTTACAAATGGTGCTGATGTAAGGCAGACATGAGGGAAATGTTATTTATTAATGTTTTGTGTGGTATGACTAGCTGGCTTAACCCCTTTCTGACCTTGTCAGTAATAGTACGTAGCTGCGCCCTGGGCCTATAGGGCCAGCTACGTATTATTACGCGCGCTGCGATCGCGCCCGCACACAAGCGGTGTGGGGCGATCGCCGCCGGGTGTCAGCTGACACCCGGTGGTATGTGCTGGGAGCGGTCCCAGCATTCCGGTGGCAAGGGGGGAGGTGATCAGTATACTCAACACCCGGGTCACCAAGACGCAGGACGTTCCTTTGGTCATGCGCAGTGCGCGACCAAAGTAATGTCTCCCCTGTGTGCAGCGCTGACAGGCTGCATGACAAAGGAAGCTGCTGCTCTCTATGCCATGCAGCCGATCAGGCTGCAAAAAGTGAAAGTTCCATAGTGGGACAATGTGTAAAAGTAAAAAAAAAAAAGTAGAAAAGTGAAAAAAATAATTAAAATTTTTTTAAAAAATATGTAAAAAAAAAAAGAAAAAAATAATCCCCAAAAAATAAAAATATATTGAACCCATAATATGTATTTATTATGAAAAAAAAATACAAACCAATAAAAGCACACATATTTGGTATTGCTGCGTCCGGAACGACCTGACCTATAAAACTGTCCCACTAGTTAACCCCTTTAGTGAACACGGTAAAAAAATAAATAAAAAACGAAGCAAAAAACAATGCTTTATCATCATACCGCCAAACAAAAAATGGAATAACACGCGATCAAAAAGACGAATGTAAATAAAAATGGTACCACTAAAAACGTCATCTTGTCCCGCAAAAAACAAGCCAGCACACAGCTCCATTGTCCGGAAAAAAAAAGTTATAGCTCTCAGAATAAAGCGATACAAAAAAATTATTTTTTCTAGAAAATCGTTTTTATTGTGTAAAAGCGGCAAAACATAAAAAAACTACATAAATGCGGTACCGCTGTAAATGCACTGACCCGAAGAATAACGCTGCATTATCAATTTTACCACACGCGGGATGGCATAAAAAAAAATGAAAAAAAACAATTCCTGAATTGTTGGTTTTTGTTTATTCTGCCTCCCAAAAATCAGAATAGAAAGCGATCAAAAAATGTAACGTGCCCAAAAATGGTACCAATAAAAACGTCAACTTGTCCCGCAAAAAACAAGCCATCATATGACTCTGTCGGCCAAAATATGGAAAAATTATAGCTCTCAAAATATGGTGATGCAAACACTAGTCTTTGCAAAAAAAAAGCGTCTTTTAGTGTGTGACAGCTGTCAGTCATAAAAACCCGATATGAATCTGGTATTGCTGTAATCACACCGACCCGAAGAATAAAGTAGGCTAATCACTTATACCACGCGAGGAATGGTGCAAAAAAATAAACTCTAGGGTTACGGTTGTGTTAGGGTTAGGGTTGGGCTAGGGTTAGGGTTGGGGTTGCATTAGGGTTGGGGCTAGGGTTGGGGTTTTTTCAAAAGTAAAGAAAAAAAAAATGATGACAATATGGCGACCAGTGTTGAGGGCAAGTGCTCGCTACTTGAGTTTGCATCGGGTACTCAGGTATGCACTGAGTATCGCGGGTGCTCTAGTGACATGCTCGAGTCTCCGCCCCATATGCTTCGCGGCCAAAAAAAACGTTGCTAGGATCGCCTGCCATGCACGAGCAATCCCCGCATGTTTTTTTTTTGGGTGTCTAACAACCGTGAAACATGCGGGGCGGGGACTCGAGCATGTCATTCGAGAACCCGCGATACTTGGTGCATACCCGAGTACCCGATGCAAACTCAAGTAGCGAGCACTTGCGCTCAAGACTAATGACAACTTATTCAATATGCTGACCTAAAGTTATCAAATTCTGTTGTACCTTTGGGTTCAAAATGTACACTATACCCCTTGATAAAATTCTTGAGGGGTCTAGTTTCCAAAATGGGGTCACTTGTGGGGGGGGTTTCCACTATTTCGGTACATCAGGGGCTCCCGAAAGGCGACATGGCATCCGCTCTTGATTCCAGGCAATTTTGCGTTCAAAAAGTGACACAGTGCTCCTTCCCTTCTGAACCCTGACGTGCGCCCAAACAGTGTATTTTCCCTACATATGGGGTATTGGCGTACTCAGGAGAAATCGCACAACAGCTTTTAGGTTCCATTTTCTCCTCTCACCCTTTTGAAACTAAAAAAATTGGGGCAAAAAGATCATTTTTGTGGAAAAAGTTAGATTTTTTTTATTTTCACGGCTTCATGTTCTAAACTTCTGTGAAGCACCTGGGGGTTAAGGCTGCTCACCACACATCTAGATAAGTTCCCTCAGGGGTCTAGTTTCCAAAATGGTGTCACTTGTGGGGGTTTTCCACTGTTTAGGCACATCCGCTAATTATTCAAGCAAATTTTACATTCAAAAAGTCAAATGGCGCTCCTTCCCTTCCGAACCCTGCCGTGCGCCCAAACAGTGGTTTTCCCCCACATATGGGGTATCAGCTTACTCAGGAGAGATTGCACAACAAGTTGCATGGTGCAATTTCTCCTGTTACCCTTATGAAAATGCAAAACTGGGAGCTGAAAAACATTTTTGTGGGAAAAATGTGAAAATTTTATTTTCACGGCTCCATGTTATAAACTTCTGTGAAGCACCTGGGGGTTCAAGATGCTCACCACACATCTAGATAAGTTCCCTGAGGGGTCTAGTTTCCAAAATGGTGTCACTTGTGAGAGGTTTCCACTGTTTAGGCACATCAGGGGTCTCCAAACGCAACATGGCGTCCGCTAATTAATCAAGCAAATTTTATATTCAAAAAGTCAAATGGCGCTCCTTCCCTTCCGAACCCTGCCGTGCGCCCAAACAGTGGTTTTCCCCCACATATGGGGTATCGGCTTACTCAGGAGAGATTGCACAACAAGTTGAATGGTGCAATTTCTCCTGTTACCCTTATGAAAATGCAAAACTGGGGGCTGAAAAATATTTTTGTGGGAAAAATGTGAAAATTTTATTTTCACGGCTCCATGTTATAAACTTCTGTGAAGCACCTGGGGGTTCAAGATGCTCACCACACATCTAGATAAGTTCCCTGAGGGGTCTAGTTTCCAAAATGGTGTCACTTGTGGGGGGTTTCCACTGTTTAGGCACATCAGGGGCTCTCCAAAAGCAACATGGCGTCCGCTAATTATTCAAGAAAATTTTACATTCAAAAAGTCAAATGGCACTCCTTCCCTTCTGAGCCCTGCTGTGCGCCCAAACAGTGTTTTTTCGCCACGTATGGGGTATCTGCGTACTCAGGGGAAATTGCACAACAAATTTTGGGGTGCATTTTTTCCTGTTACCCCTGCAAAAATAAAAAAATTGGGGTCTAAATTAACATTTTTATGAGAAAAGTTAAATGTTCATTCTTTTCTTCCCCATTCCAAAAATTCCTGTGAAGTATGTGAAGGGTTAATAAACTTCTTGAATGTGTTTTTGAGCACCTTGAGGGGTGCAGTTTTTAGAATGGTGTCATTTTTGGGTATTTTCTGTCATAAAGGCCCTTCAAAGTCACTTCAAATGTGATGTGGTCCCTAAAAAAATGGTTTTGTAAATTTTGTTGGAAAAATGAGAAATCGCTGGTCAACTTTTAACCCTTATAGCGCACTAATAAAAAAAATTTTTGGTTCTAAAATTATGCTGATGTAAAGTAGACATGTGGGAAATGTTATTTATTAACTATTTTGTGTGACATATCTCTCTGATTTAACGGAATAAAAATTAAAATTTTGAAAATTGTGAAATTTTCGCCAAATTTCCAATTTCTTCACAAATAAACGCAAGTGATATCGAAGAAATTTTACCACTATCATGAAGTACAACATGTCACGAAAAAACAATCTCAGAATCAGCGGGATTCGTTGAAGCGTTTCAGAGTAATTACCTCATAAAGTGACAGTGGTCAGAATTGTAAAAATTGGCCTGGTCATTAACGTGCAAACCACCCTGGGGGGTAAAGGGGTTAAAAGGATAACCAAAGTTTGGAAATTGCAATTTTTAAAACATTTTTGTCAAATTTCTGATGTTTTTATAAATAAACGGACAACATATCAACCTAAATTTACCATTATTATAAAGTATCATGTGTCACAAAAACAGTCTCAAAATCAATGGGATATATTGAAGCGTTCCAGAGTTATTACTACATAAAGTGACACTGGTCAGAGTTAAAAAAAATTGGTCCGGTCACTAAGGGGTTAAAACAATAAATGGAGGCATATTCACCTCCCAGAAACTCCGCTCTGGAGGTCTGCACGGACTCCAGAATATGTTCTTTTCAGAAGTCACCAGGACCGCTGAAGCCTGTGAATGGCTGCGATGGTCAAATGATTAGACCAGCACACCATGATCGCCAGCACGTTTGCAGGGGTAGATAATTGTCAATGAGTGCTCCTACAGACGCCCGTCCACCGATCACCTACCAGTGTAGAGCACTACAGGGAGATACCAAACAACTTCTCCACTTGTTAGATACTCAGTTCTTTCCATACACACCTGCATGGCGGCAGGAGAAAGCAAATACAATGATGTCATCAAAACTCCATGTAAAGTCCTCATGTGGAGGGTAGAACTGTAGGTTCATGGAGGCTTCCTTTCGAAGATCAATAAGCATTGTTGAATGAATCATTGGGACGGCAAAACAGCCCTGTCTCTTCCATTCTCTTACGAGAACATAGTCCGGGGTTCTTTTATAATAACCCTGAAAATAATAATAAGAAGAAAATGGAGTGAAAATTACAATGCTGAAAATGTAAAGAGATGTTAAAAATAACTTTGGTTCAGATTTATGAAACTATATAAAAGAATGTCGTATTTTGCTCTTGAAAAACTAAAGCTGCACTGTGATTGGTTGGTATGGGTTAAAAAAAAACACACTTTCTTTTTTGCTTTATTACTGTTTCATACTATCACATAACATTTAATCACAAAGGGCCAGTCTTAGTGGTTCATGACTTATGTGGTTCTACAGGGGGCATCGCCTGTCAGTCAGGGGGCACCACTGACTGATGACCTGGGCACACGGAGCTTGTGTCTCTGATCGCGCCAGATATTTAGCCATATGACTAGCATTGCTATGTGTGAATTACAGTGCTTTGTGAAAGTATTTGGCCCCCTTGAACTTTTCTACCTTTAGCCACATTTCAGCCTTCAAACATAAAGATATAAAATTCTAATATTTGGGGGAAGAATCAACAACAAGTGGGACACAATCGTGAAGTGGAACGAAATTTATTGGATATTTTAAACTTTTTTAACAAATTAAAAACTGAAAAGTGGGGCGTGCAATATTATTCAGCCCCTTTACTTTCAGTGCAGCAAACTCACTCCAGAAGTTCAGTGAGGATCTCTGAATGATCCAATGTTGTCCTAAATGACTGGTAATGATAAATAGAATCCACCTGTAATCAAGTCTCCATATAAATGCACCTGCTCTGTGATAGTCTTAGGGTTCTGTTTCGAGTGGAGAGAGCATCATGAAGACCAATGAACACACCGGGCAGGTCCGAGATACTGTTGTGGTGAAGTTTAAAGCCGGATTTGGATACAAAAAGATTTCCCAAGTTTTAAACATCTCAAGGAGCACTGTGCAAGTGATCATATTGAAATGGAAGGAGTATCAGACCACTGCAAATCTACCAAGACCCAGCTGTCCTTCTAAACTTTCATCTCGAACAAGGAGAAGACTGATCAGAGAAGCAGCCAAAAGGCCCATGATCACTCTGGATGAACTGCAGAGATCTACAGCTGAGGTGAGAGAGTCTATCTATAGGACAACAATCAGTCGTACACTGCACAAATCTGGCCTTTATGGAAGAGTGGCAAGAAGAAAGCCATTTCTCAAAGATATCCATAAAAAGTCTCGTTTGAAGTTTGCCACAAGCCACCTGGAAGACACACCAAACATGTGGAATAAGGTGCTCTGGTCAGAAGAAACCAAAATCGAACTTTTTGGCCACAATGCAAAATGATATATTTGGCGTAAAAGCAACACAGCTCATCACCCTCAAAACACCATCCCCACTGTCAAACATGGTGGTGGCAGCATCATAGTTTGGGCCTCCTTTTCTTTAGCAGGGACAGGGAAGATGGTTAAAATTGATGGGAAGATGGACAGAGCCAAATACAGGACCATTCAGGAAGAAAACCTGTTGGAGTTTGGAAAAGACCTGAGACCGGGATGGAGATTTATCTTCCAACAAGACAATGATCCCAAACATAAAGCAAAATCTACAATGGAATGGGTCAAAAATAAACGTATCCAGGTGTTAGAATGGCCAAGTCAAAGTCCAGACCTGAATCCAATCGAGAATCTGTGGAAAGAGCTGAAAACTGCTGTTCACAAACGCTCTCCATCCAACCTCAATGAGCTCGAGCTGTTTTGCAAGGAAGAATGGGGAAGAATTTCAGCCTCTCGATGTGCAAAACTGATAGAGACATACCCCAAGCGACTTGCAGCTTTAATCGCAGCAAAAGGTGGTGCTACAAAGTATTAACTCAAGGGGGCGAATAATATTGCACGCCCCACTTTTCAGCTTTAAATTTTTTAAAAAAGTTTAAAATATCCAATAAATTTCGTTCCACTTCACGATTGTGTCCCACTTGTTGTTGATTCTTCCCCCCAAAAATTAGAATTTTATATCTTTATGTTTGAAGGCAGAAATGTGGCAAAAGGTAGAAAAGTTCAAGGGGGCCAAATACTTTCACAAGGCACTGTATATGGTAAACCATAAGGAAAGGGGTGAGTATAGTAAAATATATTATACAGCGATGTCAACCTGGAAGAGCTGATAGCTGATAGTCATGGTCAAGGTTATGGCAAAAATGAGAGTGGCTTTTTGAAGGGTGTGGCAAATATTAAAGACCCCTAAATTAAATCAGCCCCCTGATTTTGCTCTATACTCTTACTTCATCCACTGCACACATCTACCTTCATCACCTCACAGCCGAGATAGTGATCGCACGCTTATACAAGTCATGAGCTACCACAAGGTGGGGAGAGTTGTATCCATTCACTTGGGTATACCTGCTCTCCCGGCCAGCAAACTGCTCTGCAGATGAAGTATTCTCCCGGCACTGAGAGTGCTCTGGAGTGATATTATCACAATCAGCATTTTTTTATTATTATTAATGAGAATATTTTTTTAAACCATTGGAGGCTAAAAGCTGAGTGAGCTGGCATGTCTAATGATGCAAGAAGCTGGTGTACTTTACATATTCTGCCACCATAAACACATTTGTTAACAGAGAAATAGCATGAAAAATAGCTGTAGCATCTGGAAACACCTCGAAGTTCATAATATAGGAAACCTACAAATGAGGGAATTTGCAGCTTACCATCTCGCACTTGTGATATTTGGTCATGTTTTGTTAGATGATATTGTGCAGAGGCCCTTTCTTTTACAGAGGTTGTCTCAACTTCTTAAATGGGTAAAATTGCAAAGTGCTTGTAAAAACACAACTTTGCAATTTACCTCTTATTAAGAATCCTCTTCAGTCTCAAGAACGAAAGGCTTTATAATTTTGCCTAGTTATCGGCCACCTCTGCAGTCTATCGTGGGGAACTGATAAGCGCACGCTTGTAAGCTGTTTTCCATGTAGCTTTAAGTCCGCCTGCGCTCCTTCAGTGCTGCAGAGGCAAAGCCGACTCTGCTTGTAACAGGGAAAAGAACAGAGCTCAGACTAGCGACATAACCCTGCCACTGATCTGAACTGTAAATCATAGGAAGCACACCGCTCCCAGCGAGCAGAAAGCCGGGAGGCAAACGAGCAGTGCGCTCCTGAAGAAAGAAGTTTAGACAACCCCTTTGATATAGTAGCATAAACAAAGCTTTTGAATAGTCCATATGCTGTTCTGGCCTTCTGGGCCATATAATCATCATAGAAGGGCTCTATCTCTGGGGTCCAACTAAGGACCAGCAGTTCCCATGTTAGTGAGCCTAGTCCATTCATGTACATGGTGAACTATTCATCGGGTAACCCCTTTACATTTGTGTATGTGTCTGTATTCATCTTTCAGTCAAGGGACTCTGACTTCAAATTTTCTAATGTGCAGAAAATTTTCAATAGAATAATAGTGTACCGATATAATGAGAAAAAATAACAAAATTGCAGATTATGGTAGGAATACAATATAACAATGGCATATTTAACTTTTCACAGATAACGGTAGAAGCAAAAATTGGATCTTGTAAAATTCTTCAGCATTCCTAACACACAAGAAACCGATTGTACAAGGCTCATTTTGGTGCCAAGGAAGTGAACAATGAGAGAGAGTAACAGAACAGAGTGATAGACAGAACACGTCCGCGAATGTAAGAGACTAAATTTACTTATTCAGCTGATGCATTTTATAATTTGACACAACTCCTCTAATTCCAAAAATTTATAGGTTTGGGTAGCATTTAACTTTTATTAGCTGCTGAAACTTACAAGAACACTGACAAATATCTATGCCAACATTGGCCCATAATTTCCAAAGACATTTAACTGCCAAGCCTGGGTATTTACGTGTTTGATGCTGGTCATTAATGTTGGGCAATCCAACTTGTCACATTTACAGAAAACATTGCTAATTCTTCCTTTTCTATGAACTTATTTTACAGAAATATTACATTGCATAGCCAATACTGTATTATCCTACAGGTAATAAAAGAAAGACACAAAACATTAAAGTCTCATATTCTAAAGCAATATAACACTACAGATGAAATGGAGAAAGATTTTCAAGCCTTAAAGAACAAAATCCCAAATAATGTAGGTAGGCCAGGCCTGCACCATATACAGCCCACAGGCCGCATACAGCCTCCCAAAGGATTTCTTGAGCATGGTTCTCTTCTTCCTGTCCTTCAGATGGCACGGATGCAGCAGACATAGCGGGGAACGGTAAGCGCTCCAGGTAGGAGAAGAAGATTCAATCTATGGACTGTTACTCTAGATGAGAAAGGTGGTGTTACTGTGAGGGCACATTATGAGGTAATGGGGGAAATTGTGAGAGGGGGCATAATATAGAGAGGGAGCAGTGGGGGGGACATTATGGAGAGGGGCAGTGTGGGGGGACATTGTGGAGAATGGAAGTATGGGGGGAGAAATTATGGAGAGTTAGCAATGTGGGAGGACACTATAGAGGGGGACAACATGAAGTACAGTGTGGAGGCTAAAGTTTGTAAGGAAGGACATAATGGCTGTTATAGTTCATGAAGGATGACAATGTGATGGTTATAATTTATAAGGGGGACAGTGAGGAGGCAATGTATCATAATATGGACAAAGTGGGAATCATATTTTATACAGGGAGCACAGTGAGAGGCAATTATTCAGTCAGGCACACAGAATGGGTGATATTTTTATTAATGGGGCATTATTATGATATTTTTAAGTGCACCATGTTGGGATGTACTGCATGGCGGGCGTGAAATCTCATCATGGCATACGTGCTGCATGGTGAGAAAAGGGAGTGAACAATATTGTTCTAATTTAATAGTAGTCATTAATGAATGTAATCCTTAAAATATGTTGAAACCTGCCCTGTATGATATGTTGTATTTTGTTTTCTGTAGGTTTAATTCCTATGTAGACTTCAATGTTTTTCAGTCTAAAGTATTGTATACACTGTTTATTGTTACTTTCTTAAAACCAAACAAAAAGATATTGTTTAAAAAAAAAAGAGTATAGTGACACAGAGCACATTTTTTGCAGGAATGTGTGCGACTATCCTGTTTATCTGAAGGGCATGGGCATGCCGAGTTCTACAGCCCACTGCCCACCACACTGAATACAGACATAGTGCCAAATACTGCATACTGTTTCCATATCGGTAATACTCACCTGTGGTGTCATTCCACACCAGAAATTGGAGTAAAGTGTTCGAGACTCTAGCATGGGGGCCACAATGGTTTTGTTTTCTTCAATCAAACGATTTAAGGTTTGTGGGTTGGTAAGAAAGTTGTCTACATCTATGTACTGGAATATAATGAAAACACTTATATAAGGAGCGTTGTTACAGCCACAACAAATACACTTACGGTATACTTCCATAAATTAATGATGTTACACTGAAATGTAAATTATACACATTTTGAATATTTTTTTTATACCCGGTCCACAGATATTAAAAAATCTCCACTGTAATGATACTAAGCCTCAATTGCAGTATATGTCATACATATTTCTAGAAAGAAGGAGTAATGTGCTTCTAATAAGGGTTACCAGAGCAATAGCGATTCTACTACTGTTGTACAAGGTGAGCCCTGTTACCCAATGGAAGCATTTACTACAGGTAAGGAAAACCGATAAGCAGTGCAGTCCATATATCCGTCCTCTGACACATGAGATTCCTGCAGCCGCTCTGTATGATGTCTGATACATGAGCCATATTATGTTCTGGCTATGTCATTACCTACACCATCACCTAAGTATAAGTTAATTACGTATCTCAAATGTAAATTAATTATTACAGAATGTTAAATGGAAGCTATAATCAGAAAATGTCCTTTGTGTGTTAGGCTATGTGCCCACGATGCAGAAATGCTCAGGATTTTTTCCTGAGCGTTTCTGCATCTCCCTGGGAGAAAAAACGTATGCGGATTGTACATGCGGATTGTACATGCGGATTGTACATGCGGATTGTACATGATTTTTCCTGCCAGGGACATGCGGATGTGAAGCGTTCTTCACTTGCATTTCCACATGCGGGTTGACAAGCGCTTTCCAAGCAATTTTAGCATCACTTGGAAAGTGCTTGACAGCTTGGTCACACTATATAAATCCATGCAACCAGGATGGATTTATATAGTGTGACCGTAAAGAATGTTAAAAAATAAAAAAATAAATCTATACTTACCTTCCGATGGCCCCCGGTGTCTTTATTCGCTCCGTCCTGGCTTGCCGGCAGATCAGGGTACACTACACTGAAGGACCTGCCGTCACATGACTATGACGTCAGCGCAGGTCCTTCAGTCCACCGCGATCTGCCTGCAAGTGAAGACAAGTGCACCGCGGGCCATCAGAAGGTAAGTATAATATTTATTTTATTCTTTTTTTTACAGGTTCTGTGGTACCCGGGTACGGAGGAGAGTCTCCTCTCCTCCAGACCCGGGTACCATCCGCACATTGAAATGCTTGGATTCCGCATGTACAGATCCAGTGATGCGGAATCCAAGTGTTCCAATGCAAGTCAATGGCGGCAAAAACACAGCGCTTCCGCAAAATAATTGGTAGTGCTGCGGTTTTTTCCGCAATGATAATCCGCAGCGGAAATTTCCGCAGCATGTGCACAGCACATGCGGATTATCATTGGGGAACATGGCAGGCCTTCTACCATGCATTTTTTAAGCGTTTCTGCAGCGGAATTGCCACTGCTGAAACGGTTAAAAACGCATAGTGGGCACACAGCCTTACATGTATTTTAAAAAATATTTGCACAGGCTCATTAGATGCTTCAATAAAATCCTGGTCCATATATAGTTTTGGGCATATAAACATCATAGAAGGGCTCTACCACTTGGGGTTCAAATAAGTAAGAGTATCTCCCACTTTAGTGAACCTAGTCCATTAATTTACATGGCAAATTATTACATGGTGAACTATTTATCGGCCAACCCCTTTACATTTTTGTATTTGAGTGTATCCATCTTTCAGTGCAGGGACTCTGACAACAAACTTAGAAATGTGCAGAAAACTTTCACTAGAATAACAGCATATGGAAATAGCATAAGAAGAAATAACAATTACCTATTATGGTAGGAATACAATATAACAATTACATATTTAACTTTTCACAGATAATGATAAATGAAAAAAATTGGATCTTGCCAAATTCTTCAGCCACCAAAGGAAGTTGTGCTTATGTGCCCATTGTGGCTATGCACATATATTGTTTCCTGAAACAACAGGAAATTAGAACCTAAAAAAGCTCTAGTGGCCAGTATGAAAATTGAAACATCTCTATTTATTTTTTTTAATGCAGATTGTGATATGAAAACAAAATTGCCATATTTGATCCACTGAATAGTATGCTTATGAAAATAAAAGGATCTTATTCTACTTACAAAGATAAAATCAGACCATTTTTCCTTTGCAGTGCGGAGTGCTGCCTGACGAAGCTTCATCACATGGGCAAATCTGGAGGCCGGCCAGTGTTTAGGTCCAAATTCATCAGTGTAGGATCTAAAAACAGAGATTGTGACCTATAAAATCAGATATTTACTTTCCAACTGTTCCATAACTTTCTTTTGACTAATTGAATCACTGGTGTTAAATCACAGCAATGGTTACATTTTTCTAATAAGGTTTAAAACAGTTTTCTTTTTAAAAAAATGCTTATTTTGTTAGAAACTGAAAAAAGAACACATGAGCCTTAGAACCGGTTCCTAAGTCCTCTTGCTTACCTGCCTAACTCTGAACTTCCCCACAGCTGATCACGAGCCATCACATGGCAAGAAGCACGTTAGGTCTCCGCATGTCTAATCTGTGAATAGCTGCAAGGGTCAGGAGTTAGACTGCACGTGACCGGCTTCAGTGCAAAGACCACTAATGGACCAAAAAGCCTCAAAGCCTAAGGGGTGGGCCATCAGTTACGTGAGTATGACTTTTTTTTTTTTTTTTTTTAACATTCTAAGCTGTTTTCAGAAAATGTTGTCATGTTCAGACTTAAAGGGAACCTGAAATCAGAAAATCTCATATTACCCTAACCCCATGCACCTACAGACAATTACATAATAATTACAATGGTGTTTGTAGCTAAACTATACATCTATGGATCTGCTTTTGTAATAAATTAAAATGCTACCTCCTTTTGTGTAAAACAGTTGTCATTGGGGTGGTACAGTATCATGACTGAGTCACCCATTGGAAACATACCCATTCCCTATGATTGGGCAGCGACGTGGCTCAGTGGTCAGCACTGCAGCGCTGGGGTCCTGGGTTCAAATCCCACCAAGGACAACATCTGCAAGGCATTTGTATGATGTTTGTGTGGATACTCAGGTTTCCTCCCACACTCCAAAGACATACTGAGAGGGAATTTAGTTTGTGAGTCCCAATGGGGACAGTGCCCATAATGTCTGTGAAGCGCTGTGGAATTAATGGCGCTGTATAAGTGAGCTAAATAAATAATAATAAATTGATCACTCCAGTCTTGTGACGTCAGCGCAGATGTCTTTGAATTTCAGTACAGACACTTGCTGGGTGACAGTGAGCTGAGGTGTCTTAGCCTCCCCAAGCTCACTGCATATGACAGTGAAGGACTGTGCTGACGTCACAGGACAGGAGTGATCAATCAAAAGGAATGGGCATGTTTTCAAAGGATGACTTCGCCAAAATACCGTGGAGGCAACTTTTTTTATTTGTAACTATAGCAAAATCACAAATGTATAGTTTAGCTACAAACACCAATGAAATCATCATATATTTGCCTGTAGATGAGTAATGCAGGTGTCAGAATGCAACACGCAGAGTCACAAAATGAGGGCAGTCAAATAGCTATAAATAACAATTTATATATATATATATTGTAATGTAGCAGACATCCCTTTAATGGTTCAGTGTGTTTTGAATGACCATGTACCTTCCCCTTTAACTGACTGGTCACATGACTGTGACATCACACAGGTCCTTATGCACACAGAGGGTGTGGACACATGACTGTGACATCAGTTAAGGTCCTATCTGTGAGTGTGCTGCAAGATATATAAACCATGTGTGCTCCTGTGTGGGTGTGTTCCGGTGTGTAGGAGTTCCTATGTGTTGGGAGCTCCTGTGTGGGCACCGTGTGCAGAGGTGAAAGGGGTGTGACAGGCGTGTTTCCTGTTACCCGTATGTGCGGACACCGTGTGAGCGGCACGAGGCTGTTCCCTGGGTGTGTGAGTGGGAACACCGCTCGTGTGAGGCCTGGTGAGGCCTGGTGGACTCCGGTGGAGGTGAAGCCTGGATCCCTGTGAGAGTGTGGGGGATGCCAGTAAGCCTTGGAGTGCCACACAAGTGTCCTGGAGGGCAGAGCCTGGATCTGAGTATGTGAGAGATGCCAGTGGCCTTGGACGGGTGGAGGGTTGGAGACCACGTGTGGTCAAGCCTTGGAGCCACAGTGGTGGCGGACTGAAGCAGCTAAAACCGACTAAGGTAATACTCTTTATGTTATGGACATTTATATGGACATTGTTTTAGTATTACCTTGCAAAGGCTGTAATTAGAGCCAAGGGGGCCAGTTTGCCACTTGGGCTTGTTTGACATTATGTGTGTGAAATGCGGTTTATGAAGTGTAATAAACTGTGGACTGTGAAACACGGCAAAGTAGTTGCTGGTGTGCATTGATTGACACAGCAAAGCGAGTATCCCCCAGGATAATAAGTAGCGCTGCCTTACATGTGGTTTGAGAGTGCGGGCAACTGCAGTCTGGTTGCTAGGGTCAGCTGCAGTCTGGTTGCTAGGGGCACTCTGCAGTCTGGTTGCTGGGAGCAATTGCAGTCTGGTTGCTAGGGGCAATTGCAGTCTGGTTGCTGGGAGCAACTGTACAGGTCGACGAGTGTGGTGGAGCATCTGGCTGCAACTCGGCGGGGTTGTGAAGGTTGTCGTCGAACTCAAACCTGGTTTGCTGTGGCTCGGCGGGGCTCACGAAGTTCAAAGCATCTTGCTGCAACTCGGCGGGGTTGCGAAGATTGCCATCGTACTCAAATTCTGTTTTGCGGTGGCTCGGCGGGGCCACGAAAATTTTTCGGGGAGAGCGGTGAAGTTCAAGTGTGAACAGTGTACCGTGATGGCTGTGAGCAAAGCAGCAGAGGTGTCTGGAGCTATTGAGCGTTTGAAGTGCCGGTTGGGACCGGAGCAGGTATTTGAGAAACTCTTACAGGACATGGTGCGGGAACCGCAGGAGCTGTGGGCACCGTATAGAATGGTGGCCGTGGACCATTCTATGGACTCTCTGGGGGCGCCCGTGTTGTCCCAGAGTGCGAGGGGAGGTGGTAAGAGGTCTTGTGAACTGAGTCCTAAGACTGTCGCTGATGTTTTTTGTAAAAATTACCCTGCCGGTGTGGTTGTTAAAAAGGGGGCGGAGTCTAAAAAAGGGGCGGATTTTCACAAGAGCGTAGAGTGTGGAAAACTGGAAATTGTTGCTGATTGTGGGATGGTACCTCCTAGAAATGACAATTTGACCGTTGAGAACGGGGTAGCTCCAGTGGAAGGGGGTGAAGTCAAAGTGGGAGGTGACCTGGTAGTCCACAACATCATGGGGAGTGACACAGACCCCGTAGCTGATGGTGACACTACGGAAGTAGAAGGAGAAGTTAGTCAGGAGGGGATAGATGAGGTGAGAAAGTCAACCTCGCGTAGACGGCGCAAGGGCCACAAAAAGGTTGCTCCTGTAGTCTTGACTATAAGTGAAAATAAAGAAAATGTAATGGTGTGTGCCGTTGTTACAAGGGTGGATCCTCCTTCAGAGGCAGAAGAGGAGGTGACGGACCCGGAGAACGTGTCCTCAGACCAGCGGAGCCTGGAGTCTGAACGGCAGAGGGTATACCAGGTTGTGAAGGACTTACAGCGAAGTCTAAAGGAAAGCAACGAGGAAGTTGTCCAGTGGAAGGAGATGTTCCACGCAATTAAGGAGGACCGCCGCAAAATCAAGGAAGAGGTTTTGCAGTTGAAACTTGAGAAGGAGACGCGGCAGGATGGAGTTTCTGGACGTGATCAGGAACTAGAACGACTGCGCGAACAGTTCAACCAGGAGCTGTGTAAATCAAAAAAGGAGTATGATGAACTCATGAGGGAGCTGCAGCAGTTCCAGGACCAAGTAAAGCCTCTAATGCAGGAGAAGGAGCGGCTGGAGGACTCTCTGTACCAGCGAGACCAGGAGCTATCCACCCTGAAAGAGGCAATAAAAGTTGAAGTGTCTGCTCATGACCATGAGGCAGAAAAGAGGTATGGGAAGTTCAATGAGGAACTGCAACGGATTAAGAGAGATTATGAGGATCTCCTCAAAGTTAAAGAAAAACTAGAGGAGGATAAGGCGGATGCCGAGCAAGAGCGCCAAGTGGTTGAGACCACTCTGCAAGATATCCGTGAGGAGAATGATGATCTCCGGGGAAAGACCCTAGATCTGAAAGCTCAGGTGAAGGAGCTACAGATGTCCTGTGATACTCTCCAGAAGGCGGAGACGTACCTTAAGGAAACAGTCAGCAAGATGGAAGCTGAGCGAGAGAAGATGGAGGAGTCCATCGGAAAAGCCACAGACCAGGGCCAGGAGTTGACCGCTGGTGATGGGAGGTATGAAGCAGAGACCTCCTCGATTGATGTGGGCTCGGAGGATTCGGTGGATGTCGGAGCCGAGATCAAGCAGCTCAAGGAGTTGCTACAAGCCCAGTGGACGCAAGAGAAACGTGAGAGACTGGCTATTGAGAGCCGAGTGGGCGCATTGGAGACGGAGAGGTCTGAGAGAGCTCTGCTGCTGGAAGAGCAGTTGAAGCAGGAAGAGCTTCAGAGATGGACTGCTGAGAGGCGAGTAACTGAGCTGGAAGGAGAAGTTTTAGAGCTCAAAGGTCGCCTAGCAAAGTGTCACGTGGTGAACGAGGTCTCCTTGGAGAAGGGAAAAGGCAAACAAGTTGCACTTACTCCCTTAGACCATGAGAAGGTGGACCTGAGGAGAGCTAAGAGTAAGGTGTTGGAAGATAAAGGTGAAGTGGAGGTGGTCAAGACGAAAAGTTGTGAAGTTGTAGCTGTGAGTCAGCTCAGGGGAAGCATCCAGGGTGAAGAAGCTGGAAGTCAGTTGTCCCTGAAACCACAGCTGGTTGATCGTCTGGAAACCACTGGTGAGACCGAAACGTCTCGGTACAAGTGCCTCGTAGATGTACCCGAGGACTTGAGGGAAGAATGCACCCGTGAGTTCGTGCATGAGGAGTTTAAGAAGGCCGTGGGAGCCGGTAAGGTGTACTTGACCTCAGAGGCTAGACAGCTGGTGGTCCTGTCCACGACTGAAGTTACAGTGAAGAGGGTGGCGATCCTGAGTGACATACATTGGCGATGTATTCGCACGAAGCAGTTTCTCCGGTTGAAGACGGAGCAAGCCGCTAGACAACTGGAGCTGATGAGAAAGGCTCACAGTCTTCGAGAAGAGGTCATCCGGGTGCCTCGTGTTCTGGTGAGAGAGCTCATTGGGAGAAATTGCCGAGCCATGCAGATGATGGTGAAGAAGTCTGGTGTGGTAAAAGTAAGCAGTCCACGTGATCGTCGGGACTGGATGCCGGATGAAGAAGGCATGGTGTCGTTCTACGCTGTAGGAACGGAAGAAAGTCTTGCAGATATGAGCATGCTGGTGGAGTACCGAGAGACCTACCTGCGAGAGGTGGAAAAGTTAAATCTCGCTAGACTGCGAGTGGATAGACAGCATCATCTGAGCAGCAGAAGATGGCAGCTGTCTAGAAAGTGTGAGAACAGACAGAGAAAGGGCTCCCTAAATTTCAGAGCAGCTTAGGTTAGGGACCTTTCAAGATGTCCTGGGAGTGGGTTTGGAGGTAGTGAGACCTCCAGTGACTCAGGGGTGAGTGGCCCATACAATCGACCCAATAGAGGACGGAACCATGTGGAGTCACACTGTTGTATTGACCGCTGGGAGCGGGGGAGACCTGGTAGGGTTTCAACTGACCGCTGGGAGCGGGGGAGACCTGACAAGGTTATGACTGACCGCTGGGAGCGGGGGAGCCACTGGGAGCGAGGAAGTCTGACAAGTTGACGACCCGGAAATGTGACTTGACGGAGTCGATGACATTGACAGATGTTGGGTCCCTAAGGAGTGGGCTAATGTCAATATTTAATGTTCCAGGGGCTGGACAACGCAAGGGTCAAGTGCATGGTCTCAGTGTGAACTGTGGGATATAGACTGTTTGTGTATGTTATGTGTTCAACCCCACAAGTTTGAACAGAGGGGGGGAATATGTGATGCAGCAGACATCCCTTTAATGGTTCAGTGTGTTTTGAATGACCATGTACCTTCCCCTTTAACTGACTGGTCACATGACTGTGACATCACACAGGTCCTTATGCACACAGAGGGTGTGGACACATGACTGTGACATCAGTTAAGGTCCTATCTGTGAGTGTGCTGCAAGATATATAAACCCAGTGTGTTCCTGTGTGGGTGTGTTCCGGTGTGTAGGAGTTTCTATGTGTTGGGAGCTCCTGTGTGGGTACCGTGTGCAGAGGTGAAAGGGGTGTGACAGGCGTGTTTCCTGTTACCCGTATGTGCGGACACCGTGTGAGCGGCACGAGGCTGTTCCCTGGGTGTGTGAGTGGGAACACCGCTCGTGTGAGGCCTGGTGAGGCCTGGTGGACTCCGGTGGAGGTGAAGCCTGGATCCCTGTGAGAGTGTGGGGGATGCCAGTAAGCCTTGGAGTGCCACACAAGTGTCCTGGAGGGCAGAGCCTGGATCTGAGTATGTGAGAGATGCCAGTGGCCTTGGACGGGTGGAGGGTTGGAGACCACGTGTGGTCAAGCCTTGGAGCCACAGTGGTGGCAGACTGAAGCAGCTAAAACCGACTAAGGTAATACTCTTTATGTTATGGACATTTATATGGACATTGTTTTAGTATTACCTTGCGAAGGCTGTAATTAGAGCCAAGTGGGCCGGTTTGCCACTTGGGCTTGTTTGACATTATGTGTGTGAAATGCGGTTTATGAAGTGTAATAAACTGTGGACTGTGAAACACGGCAAAGTAGTTGCTGGTGTGCATTGATTGACACAGCAAAGCGAGTATCCCCCAGGATAATAAGTAGCGCTGCCTTACATGTGGTTTGAGAGTGCGGGCAACTGCAGTCTGGTTGCTAGGGTCAGCTGCAGTCTGGTTGCTAGGGGCACTCTGCAGTCTGGTTGCTGGGAGCAATTGCAGTCTGGTTGCTAGGGGCAATTGCAGTCTGGTTGCTGGGAGCAACTGCACAGGTCGACGAGTGTGGTGGAGCATCTGGCTGCAACTCGGCGGGGTTGTGAAGGTTGTCGTCGAACTCAAACCTGGTTTGGTGTGGCTCGGCGGGGCTCACGAAGTTCAAAGCATCTTGCTGCAACTCGGCGGGGTTGCGAAGTTTGCCATCGCACTCAAATTTTTTTTTTGCGGTGGCTCGGCGGGGCCACGAAAATTTTTCGGGGAGAGCGGTGAAGTTCAAGTGTGAACAGTGTACCGTGATGGCTGTGAGCAAAGCAGCAGAGGTGTCTGGAGCTATTGAGCATTTGAAGTGCCGGTTGGGACCGGAGCAGGTATTTGAGAAACTCTTACAGGACATGGTGCGGGAACCGCAGGAGCTGTGGGCACCGTATAGAATGGTGGCCGTGGACCATTCTATGGACTCTCCGGGGGCGCCCGTGTTGTCCCAGAGTGCGAGGGGAGGTGGTAAGAGGTCTTGTGAACTGAGTCCTAAGACTGTCGCTGATGTTTTTTGTAAAAATTACCCTGCCGGTGTGGTTGTTAAAAAGGGGGCGGAGTCTAAAAAAGGGGCGGGTTTTCACAAGAGCGTAGAGTGTGGAAAACTGGAAATTGTTGCTGATTGTGGGATGGTACCTCCTAGAAATGACAATTTGACCGTTGAGAACGGGGTAGCTCCAGTGGAAGGGGGTGAAGTCAAAGTGGGAGGTGACCTGGTAGTCCACAACATCATGGGGAGTGACACAGTCCCCGTAGCTGATGGTGACACTACGGAAGTAGAAGGAGAAGTCAGTCAGGAGGGGATAGATGAGGTGAGAAAGTCAACCTCGCAAGGGCGCAAGGGCCACAAAAAGGTTGCTCCTGTAGTCTTGACTAAAAGTGAAAATAAAGAAAATGTAATGGTGTGTGCCGTTGTTACAAGGGTGGATCCTCCTTCAGAGGCAGAAGAGGAGGTGACGGACCTGGAGAACGTGTCCTCAGACCAGCGGAGCCTGGAGTCTGAACGGCAGAGGGTATACCAGGTTGTGAAGGACTTACAGCGGAGTCTAAAGGAAAGCAACGAGGAAGTTGTCCAGTGGAAGGAGATGTTCCACGCAATTAAGGAGGACCGCCGCAAAATCAAGGAAGAGGTTTTGCAGTTGAAACTTGAGAAGGAGACGCGGCAGGATGGAGTTTCTGGACGTGATCAGGAACTAGAACGACTGCGCGAACAGTTCAACCAGGAGCTGTGTAAATCAAAAAAGGAGTATGATGAACTCATGAGGGAGCTGCAGCAGTTCCAGGACCAAGTAAAGCCTCTAATGCAGGAGAAGGAGCGGCTGGAGGACTCTCTGTACCAGCGAGACCAGGAGCTATCCACCCTGAAAGAGGCAATAAAAGTTGAAGTGTCTGCTCATGACCATGAGGCAGAAAAGAGGTATGGAAAGTTCAATGAGGAACTGCAACGGATTAAGAGAGATTATGAGGATCTCCTCAAAGTTAAAGAAAAACTAGAGGAGGATAAGGCGGATGCCGAGCAAGAGCGCCAAGTGGTTGAGACCACTCTGCAAGATATCCGTGAGGAGAATGATGAACTCCGGGGAAAGACCCTAGATTTGGAAGCTCAGGTGAAGGAGCTACAGATGTCCTGTGATACTCTCCAGAAGGCGGAGACGTACCTTAAGGAAACAGTCAGCAAGATGGAAGCTGAGCGAGAGAAGATGGAGGAGTCCATCGGAAAAGCCACAGACCAGGGCCAGGAGTTGACCACTGGTGATGGGAGGTTTGAAGCAGAGACCTCCTCGAGTGATGTGGGCTCGGAGGATTCGGTGGATGTCGGAGCCGAGATCAAGCAGCTCAAGGAGTTGCTACAAGCCCAGTGGACGCAAGAGAAGCGTGAGAGACTGGCTATTGAGAGCCGAGTGGGCGCATTGGAGACGGAGAGGTCTGAGAGAGCTCTGCTGCTGGAAGAGCAGTTGAAGCAGGAAGAGCTTCAGAGATGGACTGCTGAGAGGCGAGTAACTGAGATGGAAGGAGAAGTTTTAGAGCTCAAAGGTCGCCTAGCAAAGTGTCACGTGGTGAACGAGGTCTCCTTGGAGAAGGGAAAAGGCAAACAAGTTGCACTTACTCCCTTAGACCATGAGAAGGTGGACCTGACGAGAGCTAAGAGTAAGGTGTTGGAAGATAAAGGTGAAGTGGAGGTGGTCAAGACGAAAAGTTGTGAAGTTGTAGCTGTGAGTCAGCTCAGGGGAAGCATCCAGGGTGAAGAAGCTGGAAGTCAGTTGTCCCTGAAACCTCAGCTGGTTGATCGTCTGGAAACCACTGGTGAGACCGAAACGTCTCGGTACAAGTGCCTCGTAGATGTACCCGAAGACTTGAGGGAAGAATGCACCCGTGAGTTCGTGCATGATGAGTTTAAGAAGGCCGTGGGAGCAGGTAAGGTGTACTTGACCTCAGAGGCTAGACAGCTGGTGGTCCTGTCCACGACCTGAAGTCACAGTGAAGAGGGTGGCGATCCTGAGTGACATACATTGGCGATGTATTCGCACGAAGCAGTTTCTCCGGTTGAAGACGTAGCAAGCCGCTAGACAACTGGAGCTGATGAGAAAGGCTCACAGTCTGTGAGAAGAGGTCATCCGGGTGCCTCGTGTTCTGGTGAGAGAGCTCATTGGGAGAAATGGCCGAGCCATGCAGATGATGGTGAAGAAGTCTGGTGTGGTAAAAGTAAGCAGTCCACGTGATCATCGGGACTGGATGCCGGATGAAGAAGGCATGGTGTCGTTCTACGCTGTAGGAACGGAAGAAAGTCTTGCAGATATGAGCATGCTGGTGGAGTACCGAGAGACCTACCTGCGAGAGGTGGAAAAGTTGAATCTCGCTAGACTGCGAGTGGATAGACAGCATCATCTGAGCAGCAGAAGATGGCAGCCGTCTAGAAAGTGTGAGAACAGACAGAGAAAGGGCTCCCTAAATTTCAGAGCAGCTGAGGTTAGGGACCTTTCAAGATGTCCTGGGAGTGGGTTTGGAGGTAGTGAGACCTCCAGTGACTCAGGGGTGAGTGGCCCATACAATCGACCCAATAGAGGACGGAACCATGTGGAGTCACACTGTTGTATTGACCGCTGGGAGCGGGGGAGACCTGGTAGGGTTTCGACTGACCGCTGGGAGTGGGGGAGACCTGACAAGGTTACGACTGACCGCTGGGAGCGGGGGAGCCGCTGGGAGCGAGGGAAGTCTGACAAGTTGACGACCCGGAAATGTGACTTGACGGAGTCGATGACATTGACAGATGGTGGGTCCCTAAGGAGTGGGCTAATGTCAATGTTTAATGTTCCAGGGGCTGGACAACGCAAGGGTCAAGTGCATGGTCTCAGTGTGAACTGTGGGATATAGACTGTTTGTGTATGTTATGTGTTAAACCCCACAAGTTTGAACAGAGGGTAGGAATATGTGATGTAGCAGACATCCCTTTAATGGTTCAGTGTGTTTTGAATGACCATGTACCTTCCCCTTTAACTGACTGGTCACATGACTGTGACATCACACAGGTCCTTATGCACACAGAGGGTGTGGACACATGACTGTGACATCAGTTAAGGTCCTATCTGTGAGTGTGCTGCAAGATATATAAACCATGTGTGCTCCTGTGTGGGTGTGTTCCGGTGTGTAGGAGTTCCTATGTGTTGGGAGCTCCTGTGTGGGCACCGTGTGCAGAGGTGAAAGGGGTGTGACAGGCGTGTTTCCTGTTACCCGTATGTGCGGACACCGTGTGAGCGGCACGAGGCTGTTCCCTGGGTGTGTGAGTGGGAACACCGCTCGTGTGAGGCCTGGTGAGGCCTGGTGGACTCCGGTGGAGGTGAAGCCTGGATCCCTGTGAGAGTGTGGCCTTTAAGTCTTTTTCTGACAAAGTCAATTAGATCCCGTTTGGCTTGTTCAACCTCACCCGTCCCCCTCCCAACCTGATACCCTAAACTCGATTGTTCCCGGTACTGTGAGGGAGCGGTTAAAGTGACAGCCCTGTTCAGTGATGACACTCGTTGGCTTTTGCTGACGTGATCTCTCTGGCATGAGTCGTTTCTATCCTCTCTTTGTCCTGTCAATCGGGGAGGTTTACCACGTCGTGGGTAGGAGGGTCTTGTACGTTTCCTTAATGTCGTATCCAAGTACTGGTCCTCTTCCGTAGCCGTGACACCTGAGGGACCGCTGCGCTGAATCCTGCGCTTGTTCACCGGCAGCCACCCGTCTTGCCTTACGGGTCTCTCACCCCGGTCTCTCTCGCTGGTTCTGTCGCGCCCCCGGGGCCGTGGGGTACTCGGTAGCCGGGCCCTCAGATGCTTGGGGGATATCACGGTGGCTGGCCCGGTCCGTGGCCCAGGGCAGACAACTGAAAAGAGGGGAATGTATATTGGGATAATAGGTTTGTAATTGTTCGTGACGCCACCTGTGGTGTCTGGTGAGGATCACCAGCGCTGCAGCAGTCCACTGAGGCCAGTGTTGTGGCAGCTTAGATGGTATCACTCCCCACAGGTGGAGCAGGGCCTCAGGGCAGCGTAGGAGGTGGGATGCAGGACAGAGGGGACCCAGCCGGGTCAGAGCAAGAATAGGAGCACACACCAAAGTCACTTCAGTACCTTTACTGATGGAAATTCTGGCACGTCCCGGAGCACTGTAGGGTGAGGTGTGCACGTCCGGATTCTCCCCAGTGAGCGGGTGTAGGGCCTCCTGATTCTTGCCTCTCTGTAGTAAGTTTCTGACCTGTCTGGAGCTAGGCCTAACTTGGTTTCTGTTCTGCACCTGCTGACTTGGTGATAGGGCCTTCTGTTGGATATCACTCTCCCTATTCTTGGGGTCTCCGTGATTCCTGACCCTGGTACGTATCAGCTTTTGGTGATCCTGGGACATGTAGTTCGCCAGGGGTTCCGGTTGTTTTCTACTGGTCATGAAGATCCACATAGACTCGGACCCGGTGTCCGGTATATATGCTTCTGGGGTGAGCTTGTAAAGCTCCTCAGCCCCCTATGTTACTCTCTTCCACTTGCCTTCGGCCCCGCTCGGGCCCTCACTAGGCTTCAGGGCTGCTCGAGGCCTAGCTTGCCTCACACAGCAGCCTGCGTGCAGCTACATCCTGTCTCTCTGCAGACTGAACACTGACTCCTTCTGTGTCTGAGCAGGAAGTGCTGAATCACTGAGCTGTCTGGCTCCACCTTCCCTATTTATATCCCTAACGGGCTTCCTCTGGTGGTCTGAGGTGGAAGGTGGAGGTGTGTGTGTGCTGTGGGGGCCTCTTGTGGAGAAATCCTTCTATGCAACCCTCTAGGATCTGTGGTACTAAGCGCAGCTGGGCACCACTATTTCTTCAGCACGTCCGGCCTGCGTCACATCTCTCTGTGTCTGGCGCCAAAATCACCTCAGGCACTGAGCGCTCGACCGTTAAATTTTGAAATCCTCTGCTGGAGGTCACCTGACCAGGTCCAGCGTGCAAACTTGAAATGGTCACCAGATGGTGCTCTTTCTCCTTATTACATACATCTCACATTGATTCTCTGAAAGACTTTTCTCCTTCTATTACAGATGCATGGAGTTAGCCTAACAAGTGATTTTCTGATGTCAGGTTCCCTTTAATGACCAGGCAGATGCTTAACAGTGCATAAAGGAATCTAAGGCTGAAGCCAGCCCAGTTCTATGAATAATAGGAACATGGACAGGACTTTTGATTGCAGGGTCATTGTTCTCAAGGAAGGGAGGAAGGAGCAACCCTGAAGTTTTGATGTGGAGTGCTTCTCCCTGACTACAGATAACGGGAAAAAGAGGACCAGCATGATGGATTTCAAGGTGCTAAACTGTATGGCAGCAGCTTATTCACTTTGCCCATTCAAACAGTCATGCATCCTAGGCAGGAAGCCTATTAAAAATCAGCTCATTATCTGCAGCTTCTATGTCTCAATGATCTGCTGCAGAATGGCGTTCACGTGGAGGTTTATCAAAAGAAATGTAGCAAATTCATCAGAGTTTGTCTTACACTTTACATCTGTAGACTTTTCCAACGTCTGAAGGGTCACAAAGGTATGCCCAGTATAGGACCACGACATTTAGGTTAAAGTGAAGCAAGATGGAGGGATATTAGTAATTGAGAATTCTAATAAATAGACAAAAGTAGTAGAGAATGAGCAGCTTAATCGAACTTATACTTGTTAGAACCCACAAGAACTTCTCCCATATGGTGAGTAGTTTAAAAAAGTGTGCAAAAAAATGTGCAAGCCATATCCAACTACAAGCTAGAACTGATGGCAGCACCAAGGGAAACTGTAAATAGTGACAGCTATTGGTCTCAGATGGCCCTTCAGCCTGCATGATCTGCTCTGATCATTGTAGAAGTTCTCTCAGTGGAAGAAGAGGGATAACAGTTGTATGTATTACATATCTATCATACTGATTCTTTTTTTTTCTACAACAGCAGTGCTCAGCTGGAGTCAACCAGGAAAATCTAAAACCTATGGCCACCTCAAAATAAGCATCTGACCAGCCATATGGTCAGCCAAGGCACTGACTCTGGTGAAGGTGCCTATTACATTAGTACAGGGAAATAAGGGACACCAGACAACTCCACTGCCTATCATCTACCAAGGGAAACCAAGGATAATAGTTCAGGGTCAGGAGTGAATAGCTCAGCTCATATATTTTGGCCAATCGGCAAATCCTGTTAAAATTAGTTGGGTCAAATTACAAGTATCTATTTTTTTACTGAAAGTTTTGAAATTCACACAAAAAGAGTAAAAGCAAGACTAGAAGCAAGGAAGCCCTTTCCTACCACCACTTAGACCAAAGACATCCCTGGCTTATTAACAGTTCATGACCAGTCCTGATAGGAAGAATATACTGAATTTGTTCACATACATAGGCCCATCAGACCATTGACATAGATAGGCCCATCAGACCATTGACATAGATAGGCCCATCAGACCATTGACATAGATAGGCCCATCAGACCATTGACATAGATAGGCCCATCAGACCATTGACATAGATAGGCTCATCAGACCATTGAAATAGATAGGCTCATCAGACCATTGACATAGATAGGCTCATTAGACCATTGACATAGATAGGCCCATCAGAAAATTTACATAGATAGGCTCATCAGACCACTGACATAGATAGGCCGATCTTACCATTGACACAGATAGGCCCATCATACCATTGACATAGATATGCCCATCAGACCATTGACATAGATAGGCCCATCAGGCCATTGTTCAGAACCTACATCTGTAGTGCTAAGATGTTAAAGGCCATCAGGAATCCATATTGGAAGCCTGTTTTTAAAGAACCCTTTAAGATATTTCACAGTAACAGTTCAGCTTGTTAGTCTTGTACTTTCTGTAATTTTCCCAACACCTGGACCGCATAGCTCTATTATCAATGTTTAGTGATAACGATGCATGTTTATATTCATCAGCAATATTTGGTGAGAATATGCTGTGTTTATAGAATGGTAAAACATCTGGTACCAGGAGCCTTTGGCATGTTTCATCTCCGGTGATATATTTGTTCGGTGTTAATTGATATCTGAAGAGCTGGCCACTCAGAAGAAAGATACTATATCGAACAAATAGAACCTGTCAGAATTTGTGTAACATTTGGTTACGCAAGCATTTGTTTTCAAACAAGATATAAGCTAGTGAAGTTTTCAGCTAAGACAGAGGCCTGTTGACCTGTGGACTAAAAGGGGACCCCTTGACTTTTCTCTGTCTTCGCTGTTTTGCTTCTCGCGGCTGATGTCTCCCGGACAGATGATGTATGTTGCTCCTGGTGAAGTTTTTCCTGTATAGTGTGCGCTGTAAGTACTTTACCTTTGTGATTTATATTATGCAAAAGTGTACGTAATATCACACTATTTCCTATTTTCTATAATCATTTAATTCTAATAAAAATTAATCGCCTTCTTTAAAGCCGTATCCGAGCCCTTTAAATACTTGGCAAAACAACATCAGAAGAGTGAAAATTGTTATAGCTGTAAAGTGGGGACCAACTTCATATTAAGGAGTTACCGTATTTTTCGGTCTATAAGACGCACCGGACCATAAGACGCACCTAGGTTTTAGAGGAGGAAAACAGAAAAAAAATGTAAGCAAAAAATGTGGTCATGATGCATTGTTAAGGGGGAGGGGGTCTGCTGCTGACACTGTTATAGGGGTAATGTCCCCCAATTCTGTTAATATACGTGGCCCCCATCCCCATCCAGGTATGCATGGCACCCCTCCATCCCGGTATGCATGGCACCCCTCCATCCTGGTATGCATGGCATCCCTGATCCCCATTCTGGTATGCATGGCACCACTGATCCCCATCCTTGTATGCATAGCACCCCTGATCCCCATCCTGGTATGCATGGTACCCCTGATTTCCATCCTGGTATGCATAGCACCCCTCATCCTGGTATGCATGGCACCCCTTATCCTGGTATGCATGGCACCCCTCATCCTAGAATGCAAGGCACCCCTCATCCTGGTATGCATGGCACCCCTCCATCCTGGTATGCATGGCACCCCTGATCCCCATCCTGGTATGCATGGCACCCTTGATCTCCATCCTGGTATGCAAGGCACCCCTCATCCTTATCCTGGTATGCATGGCCCCCCTCATCACTATCCTGGTATGCAAGGCCCCCCTCATCCCTATCCTGGTATGCAAGGCACCCCTCATCCTGGTATGCATGGCACCCCTCCATCCTGGTATGCATGGCACCCCTCCACCCTGGTATGCATGGCATCCCTGATCCCCATCCTGGTATGCATGGCACCACTGATCCCCATCCTTGTATGCATGGCACCCCTGATCCCCATCCTGGTATGCATGGTACCCCTGATTTCCATCCTGGTATGCATGGCACCCCTCATCCTGGTATGCATTGCACCCCTCATCCTGATATGCATGGCACCCCTCATCCTAGTATGCGTGGCACCCCTCATCCTGGTATGCATGGCACCCCTCCATCCTGGTATGCATAACATCACTGCCATGCGCCCTCACAAGGTGAGATCAGCTGGGCGTGGAGAGTGGTGAATATTCATTTTCTTTAGCAGCGGGCATATATTATAAACCTACATTTATAATATATATAAAATAATGGTATCCTATGGCATAGTATACACATATCATAACCGGTGATCACAGCTCATTCTTTCTTTGATGTAAAACATTTTTTGAAAACAGGCAGGGAAATGTTTTGCCTCACAGAAAGAATCAGCTGCTATCCCCTGCTGTCCTGTCTGTATACTCTCTTTTGCTTCCTCCCTTGCCCAGGAGCTGTGGTATTATCAGACCATGCCCCTGTACAGTCAGACATTGCCATTACACAGTACATAGCAGGGGCACATTTCTAAGATTATCTCGCACAGGAACATTTTATTTAAACACATCCAATTGCGGAAGTTATTATTATATCAAGATCTATTGATTAAAATGTACTTTGTTCGTGGGAAAATCCATTTAAGTTAATTGCCCCTAAAGCAAACTGGACGTCTCCATACCAGGTACATCACATGGCAATGGAAATGCAATATTTCTATGCCATATCGATAATAATCTGATATCAACACCATCCATCGATGTATATCTGATCAATGGACATAATTGCTTGTGTAGATATAACAGACAGGATTTTCGACTTTGGCAAATCACAGAAATATAATATTAACCCGAACTATGGAAATATTATAGTCATGTTTGGTGTGTCTAGAATGTTGAACGTATACTCAGAAAAATGGCAGTCAAATTATTCCACTAGGAACTTCCTGTGGGAAAATATGACATAAATTAGAATATTGTCCTTGATTCATCAAAATGTTTTTACCAGAATTCTAGTGTGATAGATTGACTTGCTCAGCTCTCACAGAGGTAGACAAGGGAACACTTCTTGGGTTAAGCTCTTGCTGGCTTGTTAGGACACGGCATAAACCACTGCAGGGTTCCAGAAAAAAACCACGACCTTTCCGGTATAACGAGAAACAAAACAAAAATAAAGTATAGCACAGTTCATAAGTGAGCGGGGCTTTATCTGCCCCGGGTAGCACAACAAAGTTTCCCAAAAGTCATCACAGAAACTATCAACCTCCGTGACACATATCTCCCCTCACATACATCGCCAGTGACACTGTCACATATTCCCCCCCTCTGCCCAAAGCTGGGGGTTTGGGTACCTTCAGACACCAAACAGGGAATTCTAAAGAGGGCATCCACGTTACCGTGTAACTTCCTAGGTCTATGCTCCACGTGAAAACTAAAGTCTTGGAGACCTAAGAACCACCTAGTCACCCGGGCATTCTTACCCTTTGTTTCCCTTAACCATCTCAGTGGGGTATTGTCTGACACTAATTTAAACTTCTGGCCTAGTAGGTAATACTTTAGCATATGTCCGGCCATTTTTTCTGGCTAAGCATTCTTTCTCCACAATAGCATAGTTTTTCTTGCAGGTAGAGAGCTTCCTGCTCAGATACAGGATGGGATGTTCCTTCCCATTTAACTCTTGAGACAGCACGGCTCCTAGGCCAACTTTTGAAGCATCTGTCTGGACCAGGAATTGTTTACTAAAATCCGGTGCGACCAGGACTGGCTGCTTACACAGTGCCTGCTACAGCTGTTGGAACGCTGTCTCCGTTTCAGCCGTCCATTTGGCCATTGTTGATTTGGTGCCTTTGAGAAGATCCATAAATGGTGCGGCCATCATGGCAAAATTTGGGATAAACCACCGGTAATATGCCACAATTCCAAGAAACACTCTCACTTGCTTCTTGGAAAGCGGTAGTAGCCAGTTCTGGATTGCCTCGACCTTATTTACTTGTGGCTTAATTTCGCCTCTCCCGATGACATAGCCTAAGTACTTGGCCTCTTCCCCGGCTAGGAAACACAGGCGGAAGTCATCCACCTTTGACTTCGAAAGGGCTTTTTTCGGAGGGATTTAGCTTTTGTCTGAGCAACTTGATACGGACCCCTTTTCCCATAAATACCAAAATAAGTAAAAGTAACGCTCCAATATAACAGAAACATTTGCCTAGACTACAGACCATCAGCTCAAGGACATATGACACCAAGCGGCTACGTGTTCAGGATTGTGACAACGCCAACAGACCATGTCCTTAACAACAGTCTTTGCGGCACCCTCAGTAGAATTGGGATACCCCCATTTGTGACTCAGACCCCCTTTGTGGTGAGACCGCCCCCCTTTGGTTATTCCAGTACGGTGAAGTGACTATGTCCGGTTTCCAAAGGGATTTCTCGACCACCTGGTACCTCTCTACTAGGCTAATGAGGTTGTCCGTGTTCCCAGGTCTGCACTGGCCTGGGAAGGCAGTTGATGAATCTGTCCATCACCACGCGTTCGACCATCTGCACAGGAGTGGAAGACTCTGGCTTCAACCACTTTAGGACTAGATGTAACAAGTCAAACATCTGCGACTGAGGGGTTTTGTCGCCAGCATACGCCCAGTGGTGGACTCATTGGGCTCTCACAGACATAGTTACTCCAAAGCATGCCAAAAACTCAGTCTTTAGTTTGGCGTATTCCTTGGCATCCTGTAGTGCCAAGTCGTAATATGCCTTTTGGAGTTCAGTCAAATAAGGCACCAGCACCTCAGCCCACTGCTCTGGCGGAAGTTTCTCCCGAACAGCCACCCTCTCGAACACTGTAAGCAAATCTTCCACATCATCGCCAGGGGTCATCTTCTGCATGGCCCATCTTACCCCTTTCCAGATGTGGGAGTCATCAGCCGGACTTGGGGTTGGGGCGCTCGTCCTGCCCTGGATAGCGGTCGCCAGCAGCTGCATCAGCTGCTGCTGCTCCTGCTGGTGCTGTAGTATTTGCTGTAGCAAAAGCCAGTTGCTCTCCTGCTGCTGTGACTGGACCAGGTGGTTAATTATGTCCTCCATGCTGCTGGCAGTCTTTTGCTGGCTGGCGGCCTTCACCTTGTAGCAGATACACGTGTTCCTGGATCGATGCACGCATTCGACATACTAATTACTAATTGTGGTAGATTGACTAGCTCGGCTCTCACAGAAGTAGACACGGGAACACTTCTTGGGTTAAGCTCCTGCTGGTTTTTTAGGACATGGCATAAATCACTACAGGCCTCCAGAAAATAAACACGGCCTTTCTGGCATAATGAGAAACAAAACAAAAATAAAGTATAGTACAGTTCATAAGTGAGCGGGGCTTCACTCTCTCTGGGTAGCACTGCAAAGTTCACTAAAAGTCCTTCTGTGGAGCTCTCTGACTTCCACGCACATAGTCTGGAGACTTCCTTCTCCAAAAAGCACAATAGGAAAAAAAACTCAATGCTGGAGACAAGCTTCTGGATTTCCCATCACGGAAGAGAGCAACCTCCGTGACACATATCTACCCTCACATACGTCGCCAGTGACCCTGTCACACTGGCTTAAAAATCTTTGATAACTTGCAACTCGAAGTTGAGCAAAAATGTTTTGACTTTTGACGCCAGTTTCACCCAGCTCCAACTAATTCATGACAAGTTATGGTGCCCCTTACACCAGAAATCTTACCTCATCCCTCATATGTGTCTTTTTATATAGTGTATGTAAACTTCTGGTTTCAACTGTATGTATTTTCATCCATGTTCTTTGAATACAATTAGTCATTCTCCTCTCTCCTGACCAGGAGGAGGGTTGAGGGGTGTGACTGAGACCCTTTGTAATATCTCATCCAGAAAAATTCATTGTCAGATCCCAGAAGGACAATGTGTATTGCAGATCTGTCCTACTATCTGCAAAGAATCGCACTCCTCTAATGGTAAGCGCTTTCTTCATTTATCCCTTTTTGTTTTATATGATTTTATGTTTTTTAATATTTCATTTTGTTGTCATTTTTCACGCACTGTACCTTTATTTGTATATTAAGGGGAACCTCTCACCAGAAAAAAAAGACTATCAACTGCAGATATAGGGTTAAAAGGTTATTAGTGCTATTAACCTGCCTGGCGCCTGCAGTTAGCCGAATGCTGTGGGAAGAACATGAACTTTTTCCCCCGGCAGTGTTCGGGCTTCTATCTCAGGAGTGGCGCCGACGCGGGTTCAGTCACTGCTCTGAGAATACAGACCCCTTTACAGTCACACCTCAGTCACGTGTGCAGCGGGTGAGTGGTGTTAATGCCAATAGGCGTAAATACTATAGGTATGCAGGTAAACAGAATCTTGTGTACCCCATGAATTATGTGCCTTGTCTCTATGTATTCCCCTTTTCACATGTAAAGTGCCATGGAATAACTGGTGCTATAATAATAAATAATGGTAATAATAGGGGCTGCCCCTTTATTCTAATGCAGAGCTTTTATTTTGCCAGGTTTTACATCTCCTCATTCAGATTAAAGAGAGCACATGAACATGTTCAGCATGTAGAAATGAATACCATTGCAAGTGCTGTATTCAGAACCATACATTTACAAGGTAGCGTTACTTACTGGGGCTCGCCCATCGGCCTCCATTCAACATAATGGTATAAGTTTTGAACATTCTTTAACCATTCCCGTAAAACATCTGTGGTGTTATCAATATTGTGATCCGTTCCTGCCCTAAAACAAACAAAATAAATAATGAAATCGTTGCAAGTTCGGAAATTATTTATAATTTCTTTCCAATTCTCTAATACTGTATACAGTACTGATACAATGATGATACCCCAGGGTTCAGTAAAATGCCCGACTGGTCACTGGCTGCAAACACAGCTCCCAGGAGTCATGGAAAAGCAATAAAGATGTCTGCACAAGCTTCTACACACTGCTCCTGTATATGAAAATGATTACCCTCCATATTTCACAGTTTATCCCAACAATGAGTCACTTTCTAGCTATTCTGCCCGCGTATATACAATTTATGAGGCCGTCACATTTCTGCAGCTCGTGCTAATATTTCTAGTACACAGTGCAGTACATCTGCTCGGCAGCGCTGCCGCCAGGTGTTGTCCATTGCACTCACCGGATTTCCAGGCTCCACGGTGAATGTTAATGGACAACCCTTCCTAATAAACTGTCTTGTTGATAGATAGCATGTGACCGTTGCTATGCAAATTACCTACCCGCAGTCATGTGACGACCACTCAAGCTGACAACAAAGCGCAATCTTGACAGTGTGGATATTGCACATTGTCAAGATTCAGCAGTCAGCAATCACATAGAATGACTGCAGACACCTATGTGGAGCCCAGAAAACCCTTTAAGTCCTGCAAAAGGATAAATCCATCTGCTCAGATAGATCAGATCTTACCAACAACACAGAACAGTAGGAAAAGTTGTCATTCACCATTTACCAATCTGACTAATGAAAATATTTTGTTTCAGCCACAAATATTAATGACTAATAGAAACCTACAGCACATACATAAGGACACTATAGCTCCAGTCCTAAAGTTTGGCTCATTCATGTGCACATACAGAAGATCTGAGGGGGCTGGTCTGATGAGCAGATGATCACTGTGTGCTATGACTGAGGCAGCAGGCGGGCAATGCACTGATATACTGTATAAGAGGAATCGCATGTAATACATGGATGTGCTGGGCCTCCAGAACAAGAGCTGCTGTATGTGAGTGGCTCTCCACTCTGACCCCTATAATCAGAACTACTTTTTTGCTGAAATTTCTAAAGTGTATTTTTTAATTAAAATTAACTTGTCCTTACATAAGAAATGTATGGAAAAGCATGGTCTTTCTTGCCTTAGCAAAGGCAACCAGTTACATAATTATGGTGCCCACACTAGCCAGGAACGGACCCAATTCTCTTGCTATGTTACTTGCCACCTACACAACTTCAGTGGGCTGTTCCTCCTTAGAAGGATCCTGCACTATAGGTTCTGGAACTTCCTTTTTTCTAACTTCCCAGAATGCATACACTTGCCATTTCCAATGAATTGCTGTCTCTGAATTGAAAGTTAACCTCTGCTGCGCCTGTATGCAGTTTCTTATAAGGTTGTGCAGAGTATGTTTGCACAATGTATATACAGACACTATGTAAAAGTACTCTGATAAAAATGGCGACAAAGACCAGGGCTGTGGAGTCGGAGTCATGGAGACGGAGTTGGTGTCCATTTTGGTGGAGTCGAAATCGGAGTCGGTATAAAATGGACAGACTCCAAAAATTTATAATAAATTGGGTACAGCAGTTCAATGGAGTTTGTGGGGAATATTTTTTTCATAAGAATTTGGGAAAGTTATGAAATGTCCTATAAATGTCTGTCCTATTCCTGATCTAAGGGTCTAGACTTTTAGCTGAGATGAATCTGTGCTGCAGTAAATTTATTACTTTAAACATGAGCCATGTATGAGGGAGTCGGAGTCGTGGAGTCGGAGTTGGAGTCGGTGTCATGGAAATTGAGGAGTCGGAGTTGGAGTTGGAGGTTTGGCTTACCGACTCCACAGCCCTGACAAAGACCCTCACATTTTAATGGCAAAGTGTGACTGCCATTAAAATTGTGACTGTCCATCTGTCAACAAAAAGGCGGCCTTTTTCTGGTGAGACCCTAATCTAACGACTCACCTCTCTTCATGCCTAGGCTTCAAATACTAAACAGGAACCCATATGGAACAACAAATCCATACTGGGGGAGTCAGAAGGGAATCAGTGTCCCAAATGACCTGCGAAGCAACTCTATATAACTATATATGAAACAAAGGATAACGCTGGAGTCTTAAACCGCTTCAAAGATAAGACCATCTTTAATTAGTACAAATGTTAAAAAACATACATAACGTATAATGACAATAAAGTGCATGTCAGACACAAGTATCAGGCTGCAAATGGGGCCAAAATTACATGGAACTAAGTTCACATAATAACCGAGACTGGGAAATTGAACAATAAACCGGAATCAGCTACATGAACAAATATAGGCATGTATATCATACCAAGAATTACAATAATCATTTATGAAGCACAGAAAACACACAGGATTTCATAGTAACAAAATCAACCATGGTCATAATCCTATACAAGGTAAATACCAGTGTGTTCATAACTAAGATTCCATCATAATGAAAGGATAAAGTCCCAGAGCATACCAGAGATAAAGGCAGGCACCAAGAGAGTGGTCAGCCCAGAAAAGAGACCCCCAAGGTCCCCTACGCGCGTTTCGCTGTTACCATAACTGCTTCATCATGGGGGATAAGTAATAAATTGGGGAAGAGTATGATCCAGGTATATTTTGTTGTAAGTAAAAACAGTCTTGGAAGGACATATGGGTAAGATGCACGGACCTTCAAGCTAAGTATAGCTGCATCCTATTCTCCCCCAATGCATTTGAGACACAGACAGAAAGAAAGGTGAGTCTGGAGTTTGTACTTAGTAATTTACATGGAACAACCAAACGCTCATTATCAGTAATCAAGCCAAAAAAATAATATGGACAATTTTATTTTTATTTCAGGTTGAGCAATTAAATATTGTAACAGAAATCGCACTAGTGGCACTTGGGAAGACTTATCCAAGCATACTTATCAAGTTATTGGTGATTTTATTAGAAAATGCTTTGTGATACGCAAAGACATGCAATTGTTTCTTCTTTTTCTAAAGTATAAAAATTGTACGTTAGGAGCAAAAAAAAAAAGCAGCAGCACAGAGATGTGGAGATGTAGTGATCACTGTTGCCTCTGGCACTAGAGCTGAAGGTCTACAACATCTGCATGGAGTTTGTATGTTCTCCTTATGAACATGTGAGTTTCCGCTGCATATTCCAGTTTCCTCTCCGGCTCCAAAAACACATTGGCTTTCAATGAACTATGCCTGGAGTGTATATATGATCGAATGCCCGAGACAAGGAAATTAGACTGTAAGCCTCACTGCAGACTGAGACTGATGAGCAAGAAGCAAGAATACCTTCTCTGTTCACTGTACTGGCCCATGTCTGACTTACAGGGACAACAAATAATGCAGCATAATCCCAAAAATCAGGAGCACCATCCACTATTGTTTATAAACTTTTAGATTATTGGCGCTTTAAAGACGTCCAATGTCTTTAACTGGATGACAGTTATGTTGCTCGACAAAATTAACTCTTACATAATGTACTATTATTAGTGCTGAGCGAGCATGAATTGTTAACCCTTTCGGTGAGCATGCTCGGGTGCTCTCCGAGTATTTGTGGCGTGTTCGGCATCGATGTTACTGTCACGGCGCCGGCACTCTCCCTTGATACACTCGACAGCCTTTTAGAGAGCCAGGTCCGAGTTGTCTCCTTTAGTTTTTACCTTCAAGGTTTATCCAGGTTGTACTGAAGCCGCTAAGGCCTGCATTACTGGATACTATATGGTCAAGTTGGATCCAAAATGGTCAACTTCAAAATGGCCACCATGGTCACCAGCCATCTGGAAAAGTTTTCCCCCTCCCATATACTAATGTGCCACAAACAAGAAGTTGATATCACCAACCATTACCATTTTATTTACGTGTATCCATATAAATGGCCCACCCTGTAGAATGATGCAGCAGTGACCCTTGGAAAGCTTTATTTCTTAGCATCCCCACTCTCCAGAGACCGCACAGTCTCTTACAGGCAATGATCGAACATGAAGCTACCAAAAAAAAGTCGAGAGGAGCCCATAAGAATAAAAATGGCACTCTAGCACTGCTGCCACTTCATTCTAGTATTCACATGATTCATGGTGGTTGTCCTCTCAATAATCTACACTGATGGCATTTCCTAGAGAAATGCCATTAATATTTGTCACTGATTTAACCTAAATGGTTCTTGTGATTATGTAGACATAAGGTGTGAGGGGTTTTTGGGGAATAATTTTAACACAGATGAGCAGTTTTTGCCCCTAATTATTCAAAAATGGAGAAAATATCAATCCTTGTAACAGCAGAATCACTGTTATCAATAGTAATATGAGAGATCACAGAGCACATCTATCGCTCGCAGTAACTAACGTAGAAGCATGGAGGATTTTTCTGCACTGCAGGTGTTTTCTGCATTGAAAATATTCTATGTTCATACATGATTTCGTCCAGATGATTAATTTCCCAAAATGGCTTTTTATTTTTAATTCTATTTTTTACAGAGAGCCTTTGGAGACAGAGCAGACTTATTTCCACATCTCTGGGTTATGGGAAATATCTGTTTACTTGGTGAGACTCTCCATCCTTATTTATTTATTTTGTAGAAAACAAGAGGCGTCTTCTATGTGATTGAAAATAAATTCAGACGTGTGAAATGGGCTATTTTTTTTTTAGAACAGAACATATCACCGTGTAGTGCCATACTGATGTCTAGTAGTAAACTGAATACATTGAAGCAACATTGGAAAATTCCATCAATGTAACATGACTTTGAGGGACACTTTATGTCCTTCAATTTTATAAAGGGCCACAGATAATAGACAACTGTAGAGACAAGGGGATCAGTGGGTGCTCTCGTCTGCTGGCCCGGCTGTCTTTAGAAAGAATGCATGGACCAGGGCTTATCCCACTGAACATCCGCACTCCTTCCCCGTGGGCATAATACTAAGCAGAAAACACAGGTTGAGGATAACAGTGTGGCAATACTCTATTGAACCACCAAAAGGACAATAAACACATGGCACAGTCCCAACAAATATACAAGATGGTGCAAAATTACACAGTCCTCATCCTTCTGCTGACTCACCGGGATTAGAGCCACTGCAACTTCAGGGCTTCCAGGGCCAACTACCCCCACCAGTGGCACCTCACTTTTGGCGGGCACCCGCAGAAACAAGGTAATGATAAGCTTAGGAAGCTGACAGTTCATTGAGGGGTATGGCCAGGTGACTGGAGGGTCCTAACCTGGCTTCTCCAAATGTCTCCATGGGGCCAGGTGACTGGAGGGTCCCAACCTGGATTTCCCAAATGTCTACATGGGTACAGTAATGGTCAATGAGAGATTAGCTCTTTTGAGTTGGACAGAATCATGCATTGTGTACATACAGTGCCTTGAAAAAGTATTCATACCCTGTCAACTTTGCCACATTTTTTCAAGTTACACTCACAAACTTAAATGTTTATTTATTTGGATTTTAGGTGATATACCAGCACAAAGTAGCAAGTATTTGCTAAGTGTAAAGCAAATGATAAATGATTTTCTAATCACTTAAAAAAAATCTGAAAATTGAGAAGTGCACTTGTATTCAGCCCCCCATGTCAATACTTTGTAGGACCATCTTTAACTGCAATTACTGCTGCAACTCTTTTGAGGTATTCTCCACCAGCTCTGCAAAACAAGAGGCTGAAGGTTTTGCCCATTCTTGTTTGCAAACTACACACATGGTCAAAATTGTTGGTACCCCTCGTTTAATGAAAGAAAAACCCACAATGGTCACAGAAATAACTTGAATCTGACAAAAGTAATAATAAATTAAAAATCTATGAAAATGAACAAATGAAAGTCAGTCATTGCTTTTCAACTCTACTTCCACAGAATTTTTAAAAAAATTAAGCTCATGAAATAGGCCTGGACAGTAATGATGGTACCCCTAAAAATAATGTGACAAAAGGGACATGTTAAATCAAGTTGTGTCTACTAATTAGCATCACAGGTGTCTACAATCTTGTAATCAGTCAGTGGGCCTGTATATAGGGCTACAGATACTCACTGTGCTTTTTGGTGTGTACCACACTCAACATGGACCAGAGGAAGCAAAGGAAAGAGTTTTCTCAGATTAGAAATAAAATTATAGACAAGCATGTTAAAGGTAAAGGTTATAAGACCATCTCCAAGCAGCTTGATGTTCCTTTGGCTACAGTTGCACATATTATTCAGAAATTTAAGATCCATGGGACTGTAGCCAACCTACCTGGACGTGGCCGCAGGAGGAAAATTGATGACAAATCAAAAAGACGGACAATACGAATGGTAACAAAAGAGCCCAGGATAACTTCTAAAGAGATTAAAGGTGAAATTCAAGCTCAATGAACATCAGTGTCAGATCGCACCATCCGTCGTTGTTTGATTAACTGCCCATCTGAAAAAATACAGGCTTGTGATACTCAGATTGACAATACTATGGACATTACGGTGAAAAAAATCCATGAGACTCAATCAACGAAACTTAATCGTGATATAAGGGACTATCAATCTAAGACAGTATACCGTTGGAGGCAAGCACCTTCGTCCCGTACGCCATCCTCCCATACTCCATCTATTACCTCTATGTCATCTCTGAGTGATATATCAGATGCATCAACTACGTCTATGGTCACGCGGTCTGGTAACTCCTTGAAACAACGTGAATATAACTATCATCCCTACAAACAACATGACTTACGGGCAGCAGATAAGATAAAGAGGGACAATAAGGTAATTAATCTAAGTAAGCATAGCCTCTCTCCTGTTGATCTCTCTCTACTTAGTAAGGGTCTGTCGTTTTCTCCATCCTCTGGGCTTGATAGTTTTACCGCTATAAAAGACCTACACATTTTTGCACGGTCATTGATTTTTAAGCGCCATTTCTATAGTGATGATCTTCATAAATTGTTCCCTACAGAGGAGGAACAATTGGCCCTAAGGACATTGGAAGAGCTATCCTTTGAACATAACACAACGGAAAATGGTAAGATACCATCATCTATTCGACAACGCTCAAAAAAATCCACCCCCTTCTCGGCATGCACAAACGTAGAGCTATTTGTGCAGATCGTCACCAACGAATTCCAAAAGATTCCACAATATATCAGGGGTGACAATCTCACTGGTGAGGAAAGCAATAGGCTCAAGGTATTGAGTGGTTTGACAGATGTTGTATTCAAACCAGCAGACAAGGGGGGTAATATTGTCATCTGGCCGACACAAATGTACGAAAAAGAGGCATTTCGCCAACTTAACAACAAAATTTGTTATAAGAGGCTTACGTACAACCCCTTGTCTGCTTTCAGACAGCAGCTGCAAACCATTTGGGATAATTCCGTCAACAGTGGGGTTGTCACCCGGGAGTTAGCTTCAGCACTGTCGGTTACTGAGCCCACAATACCGACGTTCTATTTGCTCCCAAAACTCCACAAAAATTCGGAGACACCTCCGGGGAGTCCCTTAATATCTGGAAGGGGCAACTATTTGGAGCACGTGAACAAGTGGATTGATTCTAAATTACAGCCCCTAGTTGAAGATCTTCCTTCATTCCTGAAGGATACAGGGGATTTATTACGGAGGGTGGATGGGTTGTATCTAGAACCTGATGCATTGATGGTAACAGCAGATATAGAATCTCTGTATACTAACATAAGACACAATGATGGCCTAAGGGCAATCAAATTTTTTCTTGATAGTTACAATTTACCAGTCACCATCCGCCTATTGGTGACTGAGTTATTAGAATTCACATTGACACACAATTTTTTTGTCTTCAAGGGGTCTTTCTTCCTGCAATTCCAGGGAACAGCTATGGGGCCAAAATTCGCTCCCTCATATGCCAACCTGTTCCTGGGGCTGTGGGAGAGGGACCTCCTCCTGTCAGATCGGCATTCGTCGATGGACGCGGTCCATCGACGACATATTATTGATCTGGCAGGGCCTGGCCCAACAATTAGAAACTTTCATGTCCGGTCTAAATGTTAATGATCTAAATGTCCATATCACATACGAATATGATCCAAACAAGGTGGTCTTTCTAGATGTCACGCTTAGGAGAGATAACGGCAATGCAATACAGACCAATATATATAGGAAGCCCACGTCCACCAATATGCTCTTACATGCATCATCTTCACACCCAAAACATATGGATCTGCTCTACTGATCAAGATTTTGAAAATCAGGCCCGGGACCAAAAAACAGGTTCTATGATAGAGGGTACAGTCACAGGATGATTAAAAGAGCATACCAAAGGGCTAAGAATATTTCTCGCCACAATCTCCTATATGGTTCCCTTAACACCAATGATGGCGACTTGGTGAGATTCATCACCAAATTCCATTCACAAGCCCCTGCAATGAGGGAAGCGCTATGTAAAGCATGGCCAATTTTGAAGGCGGATCCAATAGTTTCAAAATTTATACTCGAAACACCTGCCATTGTGTTTAGACGATCTAGGAACCTCCGTGATCGTCTAGTGAGAAGCCATTTTGTGGGTGAACCCGTAATGACCTTTTTGGACGGTATCACCAGAAAATATGGATGCGTTCCGTGTGGACGCTGTGTGGCGTGTCCTAATGTGGAGTGTTGTACTGATTTTTCCGACTCTAGTGGATCTACTAATTACAAGATAAAGAAACATATTACATGTCTATCGAGAAATGTAATTTATTATGCCACTTGCCCTTGTCGGTTGATCTATGTTGGACTTACGACACGCCAGCTCAAAATACGTGTCAGGGAACACGTTTTGGGCATAACTGCGGCAGCAGAACACACGGACGCATCCACCCTAAAAACTATCCCAAGACATTTTAAATTATACCATCAGTGTAATGCTAATTTATTAAGGGTGAGAGGAATTGATCTGATTAAGGTGGGCATTCGTGGCGGACAGATATCTCAACGCCTTGCCAAACTTGAGTCCAGGTGGATATGGACTCTGAACACCGTCCATCTGGCTGGTCTTAATGAGAATCTGAGCTTTGCTCCATTTTTGTGATCACCAGTTATTATTTTTTAAGCTTAGATCTTTGCCCACGTCACCCTAGTCTATTGCCATGTGTTATTTTTATGTATTTTAAATTATTTTTATTTTTGTAAGGTCCTTTGGTCCAGTGGCATCTACCTGGAAGTGGTTAACGCTCCGGCTTTCTTCTGCAGTTTTTCTCCTGTCACAATGATGTGCTCCATCTCATCCTTTGAAACAAAAGAAGATTATATAATTCCGTGTGTAAAATGTTATGACTCTATGTGATGTAATTTTGGATACATATATAATTGGTAGTTGCATGTATTTTAACATTGGTGTAGACTCCTATGATTTGTGGTTTGTGAATAGTCTCCCCTGATGGGGGAAGCCTTTACGATATATGGAGTCCATATTTACATAGTTGATAATACTTTATGTAGCTATGTCTCATTGGTTGATTGGATATATAATCTGTGTATGTTACTATCTATTTTCTTGGTGATTTACCCTCGTATTTGGTCCGTTATATTGATCTGGTGGGTCTATCTTTTCTAGTACTAGACATACTTAATATATAGTTATCTATTCTATCTATATTTTTTCCTCCCCAACTGTACTGGTGCCAATAAGCTGGTGCCTTTTAGTTTCTACACACACAGAGAAATACAGCCTACGCTAATGCACATACTTAAATCCAGTTAATACCTACATGTTTCATGCATTAGCATAGGTTTTCTATTGATCTTCCCTCAGTTACAGCTATACCAATTGGATGTTACTTGTGACCAGTACGCATGCCCGCCATGGTCCTGGCACCCCCACTGGCCTTCGGCATCTCTAGTACTGTCTGGCGTGTGGTGCGTCCCCGCCATTCAGTCTTGATGCCGACGCCGCGGAGCGTCCCCGTTACCATGACGACGCGTGCGTAGTTTCCGGCACACATCCGGTATCCTTGAGACAGCCTTACTGCGTCACTGTGACAACGGACGTCATTTCCAGGGTGGGCACTATTCTGAAGAGCCGCGGTTTTTTGCCACATTTTCATTGGACAAACTTCTTTTAAATATTATTATTATTATTATTATTAATTTACTGTATAAAGCGCCATTGATTCCATGGCGCTGTACATAAGGGGTTACATACAAAATAAGAATATCACTACAGTAAACAGACTAACAAAGATAGACTGGTACGGAGGGAAGAGGACCCTGCCCTTGCGGGCTTACATTCTACGGGAATGGGGAGGAGACAGTAGGTTGGGGCGGTTGCAGTAGTAGTAGCTTCGGCGTTGTTGAGGAGGCAGCAGGGTCATGGCAGGCTGTAAGCTTGTTTGAAGAGATGGGTTTTCAGGTTAAGTCTGAAGGATCCGGATGTGGTGGATAATCGGACGTGTTGAGGCACAGAATTCCAGAGGATGGGGGATATTCGGGAGAAATCTTGGAGGCGATTGCGTGAGGAACGGATAAGTGTGGAGGAGAGAAGGAGGTCGTGGGAGGACCGGAGGTTACGTGAGGGAATATATCGGGAGATTAGTTCAGAGATGTACGGAGGAGAGAGGTTATGGACGGCTTTGTAGGTCAGTGTTAGTAGTTTGAACTGGATACGCTGGGGGAATGGGAGCCAGTGAAGCGATTTGCAAAGGGGCTTAGCAGAGGAGTAGCGAGGCGAGAGGTGAACGAGTGGTGCAGCAGAGTTGAGGATGGACTGGAGGGGTGCGAGAGTGTTAGCAGGGAGGCCACAGAGGAGGATGTTGCAATAGTCGAAGCGAGAGATGATGAGGGCATGCACAAGCAGTTTAGTAGAGTTAGGGTTGAGGAAAGGACGGATTCTGGAAATATTTTTGAGCTGGAGGCGACAGGAGGTGGCGAGAGCTTGGATGTGGGGTTTGAAGGACAGGGCAGAGTCAAGGGTTACTCCGAGGCAGCGGATTGTCGGTACAGCGGAAAGAGTGATGTCGTTTATTGTGATAGATAGATCAGGTGGGGAAGATATGCGAGATGGGGGAAAGATAATGAGTTCAGTTTTGTCCACATTGAGCTTGAGGTAGCGGGAGGAGAAGAAGGAGGATATGGCTGCTAGACATGCTGGGATTCTGGACAGCAGAGAGGTGACGTCTGGGCCAGAGAGGTAGATCTGGGTGTCATCAGCGTACAGATGGTACTGGAAGCCATAGGATTTTATGAGCTGTCCCAGGCCAAGGGTATAGATTGAGAAGAGTAGGGGTCCTAGGACAGAGCCTTGAGGGACTCCAACAGAGAGGGGGCGGGGTGAGTAGGTAGCGTGGGAGTGGGAGATGCTAAATGTGCGGTTAGAAAGGTATGAGGAGATCCAGGATAGGGCAAGGTCTTTGACGCCAAAGGAAGAGAGGATCTGCAGTAGGAGGCAGTGGTCAACTGTATCGAAAGCAGAAGACAGGTCAAGTAGAAGGAGTACAGAGAATTGTCTGTTAGCTTTGGCTGTAAGTAGGTCATTGGTGATTTTGGTAAGGGCAGTTTCGGTGGAATTGTGGGGGCGGAAGCCGGATTGTCGGTTGTTGAAGAGAGAGTTAGATGAAAAGTGGGAGGAAAGTTCAGCGTGAACATGTTGCTCAAGGAGTTTGGAGGCAAATGGGAGCAGCGATATGGGGTGATAGCTGGACAGGGCGGATGGGTAGAGGGATGGCTTTTTGAGGATGGGCGTGATTGTGGCATGTTTGAAGGCAGCAGGGAAAGTACCAGAGGATAGTGATATGTTGAAGAGGTGGGTTAGGGATGGGACGAGTGTGGGGGTGATGTTAGGGAGGAGGTGGGATGGGATGGGGTCGAGTGCACATGTGGTGAGGTGTGATTTGGAGAGGAGATGAGTAAGGTCTCTTTCCGTGATGTTGGGAAGGGAGGTTATAGGGGTAGGGAAGTGGTGTGGAAAACAGAGGTGTTGTGGTGGTCGGACAGTAAAGACTTGCCGTGTTTGGTCAATCTTGTTTTTGAAGTGTGTGGCAAACTCCTCAGCAGAGATGATGGAGGTTGGAGGAGGAAGTGGAGGGCGGAGGAGAGAGTTGAAAGTGTTGAATAGTTGTTTGGGGTTGTAGGATAGGGAAGATAGAAAATACAAGCTTCGTTCACATACTCATTGCCCCTTGACAAAGGCCCACGCCGAAACGCGAGTCGGGGTTGAGCTGACAGGTCGGACTTCTGATGCACCGCTATACAGGTAACTGGCCAACACTTTACATTCACCAGGAGGGGCCTTATATAATTATGTAGGTGTTCACTAGTACATTTTTTACCTGTTGTAGCATTTTGAGTGACTGTATTTATGCATATACGTTAGTAAATTGATATTGTCATCCCTAGTACCAGTATTAATGCATACATATTAGCAAATTGATATTGTCACTCTTAGACACGACTATGGTTTCCTTAAGCATGTCCATGTAGCCCACCTGTGTGCTCTCTTTTTCCATATGGCAACTGCTGTTTATATTTTTATCCCACACTAACCTGTTTGTTATTTTTAATAATAAAGAATATTTTTGCACGTTATGGACGTTACTATCATTATTTAGGCGACGTTGTCGTCTCCCCCCTTGGACAGAATCATGCATTGTGGTTGTACATACAGTGCCTTGAAAAAGTATTCATACCCTGTCAACTTTTCCACATTTTTTCAAGTTACACTCACAAACTTAAATGTTTATTTATTTGGATTTTAGGTGATATACCAGCACAAAGTAGCAAGTATTTGCTAAGTGTAAAGCAAATGATAAATGATTTTCTAATCACTTAAAAAAAAAATTGAAAATTGTGACGTGCATTTGTATTCAGCCCCCCATGTCAATACTTTGTAGGACCATCTTTAACTGCAATTACTGCTGCAACTCTTTTGAGGTATTCTCCCCCAGCTCTGCAAAACAAGAGGCTGAAGGTTTTGCCCATTATTGTTTGCAAACTACACACATGGTCAAAATTGTTGGTACCCCTCGTTTAATGAAAGAAAAACCCACAATGGTCACAGAAATAACTTGAATCTGACAAAAGTAATAATAAATTAAAAATCTATGAAAATGAACAAATGAAAGTCAGTCATTGCTTTTCAACTCTACTTCCACAGAATTTTTTAAAAAATTAAGCTCATGAAATAGGCCTGGACAGTAATGATGGTACCCCTAAAAATAATGTGACAAAAGGGACATGTTAAATCAAGTTGTGTCTACTAATTAGCATCACAGGTGTCTACAATCTTGTAATCAGTCAGTGGGCCTGTATATAGGGCTACAGATACTCACTGTGCTTTTTGGTGACATGGTGTGTACCACGCTCAACATGGACCAGAGGAAGCAAAGGAAAGAGTTTTCTCAGGAGATTAGAAATAAAATTATAGACAAGCATGTTAAAGGTAAAGGTTATAAGACCATCTCCAAGCAGCTTGATGTTCCTTTGGCTACAGTTGCACATATTATTCAGAAATTTAAGATCCATGGGACTGTAGCCAACCTCCCTGGACGTGGCCGCAGGAGGAAAATCAAAAAGACGGATAATAAGAATGGTAACAAAAGAGCCCAGGATAACTTCTAAAGAGATTAAAGGTGAAATTCAAGCTCAATGAACATCAGTGTCAGATCGCACCATCCGTCGTTGTTTGATCCAAAGTGGACTTCATGGGAGACGTCCAAGGAGAACACCATTGTTGAAAATAAATAATAAAAAAGACAAACTGGAATTTGCCAAACTACATGTTGACAAGCCACAAAGCTTCTGGGAGAATTTCCTATTAACAGATGAGACAAAAATGGAAGTTTTTGGCAAGGCACATCAGCTCTATGTTCACAGATGGAAAAATTAAGCATATCAAGAAAAGAACACTGTCCCTACTGTGAAACATGGAGGAGGCTCTGTTATGTTCTGGGGCCATTAAGCCTCTGTCCCCTGATGACGCCAGTTAGGCGAAACATGTCGGGGAGGCTTTAATTGTGGATTTTATGATAAGGCATAGGCATTGATAACATGCGATAGGTGGTCCGCGGCCACAAATACATGATAATGAGAATTGGTCGGATAACCACATAGTGGAAAAGCAATATTGCAGATTATAATATCCGACCCTACTCTTCTGCTTGTTCTTATGTAATTATTTTAATATCTACTATCCTCAGGAGAGTTATATACTTTAATAAAAGTTAAGTTTTAAGGGCTTTAGTTTGGGGTTCTAGTTGCCAACTAGGCAAAATGTTGATAATCTTTGCTGCATCTGGCACAGGGTGTCTTGAATCTGTGCAGGGTACAATGAAATCTCAAGGCTATCAAGGGATTCTAGAGAGAAATGTGCTGCCCAGTGTCAGAAAGCTTGGTCTCAGTCGCAGGTCATGGGTCTTGCAACAGGATAATGACCAAAAACACACAGTTAAAAACACCCACGAATGGCTAAGAGGAAAACATTGGACTATTTTGAAGTGGCCTTCTATGAGCCCTGACCTAAATCCTATTGAGCATCTTTGGAAAGAGCTGAAACATGCCGTATGGAAAAGGCAACCATCAAACACGAGACAACTGGAGGAGTTTGCTCATGAGGAGTGGGCCAAAATACCTGTCGAGAGGTGCAGAAGTCTCATTGACAGTTACAGGAATCGTTTGATTGCAGTGATTGCCTCAAAAGGCTGTTCAACAAAATATTAATTTAAGAGTACCATCATTTCTGTCCAGGCCTATTTCATGGGTTTAATTTTTTTTTTTAATTCTATGGAAGCAGGGTTGAAAAGCAATGACTGACTTTCATTTGTTCATGTTCATAGATTTTTAATTTATTATAACTTTTGTCAGATTCAAGTTATTTCTGTGACCATTATGGGTTTTTGCTTTCATTAAACTAGGTGTACCAACAATTTTGACCACGTGTGTAGCTCTAGCTCAGTAAGATTGGATGTTCAGCACCTGTGAACAGCAATTCTCAAGTCTTGCCACAGGTTCTCAATGGGATTTAGGTCTGAACTATAATTGGACCATTCACGCACATTAATATGCTTTGATCTGAACCATCCATTGTAGCTCTGGCAATATGCTTAGGGTCGCTGTCCTGCTGGGAGGTGAACCTACACCCCACTCTCAAGTCTTTTGCAGCCTCTAACAGGTTTTCCTCCTGGATTGCCCAATATTTATCTCCATATATCTTCCCATCAACTCTGATCACCTTTCCCGTCCTTGCTGAAGAAAAGCATCCACACAGCATGATGCTGTTACCACCATGTTTGAAGGTGGAGATAGTGTTTTCAGGGTCTGGTGCAATCTAGCTGTGTCCCCTACATGGCCTTTTGCAAACTGATTTATTATGACTTGCTTTCAAAAATGGCTTTCTTTTTGCCACTCTTCCATAAAGTTCAGATATGTGGATTATACGACAAAGGCCATGTCCCCACTATCAGTATTTGGTCAGTATTCTGTCAGTATTTTTTCTCAGGAGTGGGAGCCAAACCAGGAGTGGGTGATAAATGCAGAATTGGTGACTTGTTTCTATTATACCTTTTCTCTGATTGTTCCTTACCTGGTTTTGGCTCCCACTCCTGAGAAAAAATACTGACCGAATACTGACCAAAAACTGATAGTGGGGCCATGGCCTAATATTTGTCCAGTGGACAGATTCTCCCACCTGAGCTGTGGATCTCTGCTGCTCCTCCAGTGTGACTATGGGCCTCTTAGCTGCTTCTGTAATTAGTGCTCTCTGCTTGGGATTTCAGTTTAGGCGGAAGGTCATGTCTTGGTAAGTTTGCAGTTGTGTCATACTGTTGTGCTGAACACGAGGCTCAGCAGTCTTTATTGGCATGGCGGCTGAGCCAAGCGATTGATTACAGAAGTCATGTACTGTAGTCCTATTGTGGCATCCCGGTAACCGTTCTACTGCTGCTAAATGAGACAGTTGTAGTGTGGTAGTAGATTTGTTCCATTGTGGGTTCTGAGTTAGTGGATATAATACACTGCATTGTAAATTGTACTTTCCTCCCATCTACTGGCCAATGTGTGTATATGAAGTAATGATTATTCTCCTCACAACAGGTGGTGGCCATAGCAACGGCTAGGAGGAGTCTCCCAGCTCAGGGCTCTCACTCTGACTGAACACTGGTACATAGCAGTTGTGGGCGGTTCCTGCTGATCCAGGAAGATTGAGGAGAGACATTATTCTCTCAGAGAAGTGTTTTCAATGCCAGTCTACGCTGAGGAGACATTTTTCCTCACATAATCTCCTTCACAAAAAGAGTGAAGTGTCTTCTAGTCAGGAGAGAGAAAGCTGTACATGGACTCTCCTGCTCTCTGGTTATCCTGATCGCTTCTAGCCAGGACCAGATCCACATGGCTGCCACGCCACTGACTTTGCTTAAACCTACCCCCTGCAAGAGGGAACGGTGGGCTAAAACTATGAGTACATCCACACTTTAGTGTGTTTTCCACAGAGAGCCAATCTGTGAAGGTCCCTCCATCAGTGTAATATTTCCTGGACTGTGCATAGCATTTCCTGTACTAACAAGTGAAGAGAACTCTGCTTCAGCCGCCCTGGACAATAACAATGCTTGTCTCATGAGGAGAGAACCATTACTTCCGTATGCACAATATACTGTGAACTTTGCCTGTAAGAGAGACTGTACCCCGTTACCTCATTCAGTAAAATTATCATGTTTACAAGGTCACCTGCGTGTCTGGCTGCTTGAGATTGAACAAACATCACTGGCACTCCAAAACCTGCACCCAGACACCACCGCTACAGGAGTACCCCCCGGGGGTCCTATACCATCCACAAGTGCCACCTTCAGCTTTTGAAATTGTTGTGGATACGAGGGAAGCGTTGAAGGGTCCAGCGACCCACTTCAGCTACCGTGACATCATTATCAGCTGCCAGTGAGGCTACACACCCCAGCTGGCCCTTCTGCAACATCTGGCGCCTCCCCAGTGGCACACCACACTAACTTCACCACTGTAACAAAGATTGAGGCCAGCAGTGGAGAGGCATTGCTAGAGTGACACGGGGTAAGTAAGTCAGATTTTGTTTTTTTTTACCAAAGCAACCATAAGAGACGAATATAAACTAAAAGCAAATAAACCAGCATTGGCCACTAGGATAACCAAATGATTAATGGTTGGAACTTCAATTCAAAGCTACTGGACCTAAATTTGGAGGGAGTCTAAATTTGGAGGGAGTATACTTCCTCCATAAGGCGGGATCAGTAGATGGCCAGCCACTTAGTTACACCACCAGCTCAAATAGCTGACTGTCAGGAAACGCTATTAACTTGCAGATATGGGGTTAATCTGCAAATTAAGAGCGTTATAAACCTGCTTGGTGCCCGCACGTAGCCAAACACTGCAGGGAGAAAATTAACTTTATTCCCCCAGCAGGGTTCGTCTTTCAGTCACTGGGGTGGCGCAGGTTCAGCCCCCGTCATGAGGATACCAGACCCGGACCTGACTGACAGCCTGCTCAATGTAGAGCCAGTGTTAGTCTGGGCCAGGAGCATGGTTACGGCTGCCGCTCTGTATACTCAGTTCGGTTACTGGCCCCCGCGACGACGCCGACTCCGTGACTGAAACCTGAACACTGCAGGGGGGAATAAATTAAATTTTCTCCCCACAGCGTTCGGATGAGTGCAGGTGCCGGGTAGGTTAGTGACACTAGTAAACCGTAAAAGTATATGAGCACCAAACAACATGCAGTATCATGTCAATCGTTTCCTAGCCATAAGATCGGTGAGTGCCGCCTTCTCTTTTCTTTATGCTTGATAATAACACTATTAACCTACAGATTAACCTCATATCTGAAGGTTAATAGTGTTTTTCTTGTGACAGGGTCCCTTTAATGCAGAGATGTCAAGCTGAAATACACAGAGTGCCAAAATTAAAGACTTGGACAAAGTCGCAGGTCAACCTTATTATTTATTAAAAAAAATGGCTACAATTGAGGACGTTTTTTCTTATCATTAAATAAATGGAAACAAACTTAAAGGGCTTGTCCCACAAACAAAGTACATTTTAATTAATAGATCTTAGAATAAAATTAGCACATAATCACAAATGGGGCATAATGGGGAATAATATAATATGTTATGTGTGAGCAGTAAAAAGCATATGGCTCAATGACCTAATTTAAATATGTAATAACAAAGGATAAAAAAACTCGAATTAATAAATAATACAGATAATAAAGGGATGATGCCAACAAAAGTGCCCCCCCAAACACAGTATGATACCCCCACAGTTAATTCCTCCACAATACCCTCCACACACACGGTATAATTACCCTACTGCAACCTCACAGCAAAGTATGATGCCCCAAATGTGATCCCCACATAGACCTCCACACAGTATAATGGGCCCCACATAGTTCTCCACACAGTATAATGGACCCCACATAGTCCTCCATACAGAATAATGGCCCCCACATAGTCCACCATACAGAATAATGGGCCCCACATAGTCCTCCATACAGAATAATGGGCCCCACATAGTCCTCCATACAGTATAATGGGCCCCACATAGTCCTCCATACTGAATAATGGGCCCTACAAAGTCCTCCATACAGAATAATGGGCCCCACTAGTCCTCCATACAGAATAATGGGCCCCACATAGTCCCCCATACAGAATAATGTGCCCCACTAGTCCTCCATACAGAATAATGGGCCCCACATAGTCCCCCATACAGAATAATGGGCCCCACATAGTCCTCCATACAATATAATGGGCCCCACATAATCCTCCATGAAGTATAATGGGCCCCACATAATCCCCCATACAGTATAATGGGTCCCACATAGTCCTCCATACAATATACTGGCACCACATAGTCCTCCATACAGTATAATGGCCCCACATAGTCCTCCATACAGAATAATGGCCCCACATAGTCTTCCATACAGAATAATGGGCCCACATAGTCCTCCATACAATATAATGGGCCCCACATAGTCCTCCATAAAGTATAATAGGCCCCACATAGTCCTCCACATAATATAATGGGCCCCACATAGTCCTCCATACAGTATACTGGGCCCCTCATAGTCCTCCATACAGAATAATGGCCCCATAGTTCCTGGCGTCATGGGCCATATATAATCACCCTGAGGGTCAGATTTGGCCCGCAGGCCAGAATTTGACATGTGTGCTTTAACGTATTAGTATAAAATCACATACATGTATTTGGCCGCACATGTATGTCATCATTGGTGATACGGGCACTACAGATGTGTCTACACACACATGAGCAGGAGCGTAGCTGTGAATGACAGCCGCACTAGTGCAGAATGCAGATATGTCACGGATAGTTTAATCCACACCAATATACCAGATTCTGGTGTAGACAAAAAGAGGGGGCTCCCTCTGTTCTGTCCCTGTCAGTCTCAGCAATATGATTGCCAGGAAATCATGACAAGCCTGGGTCTAATAAAAGTCCCAAGGCTATTCAGTAATACTGTCCGTTAGGAAAAATCTTAGGTAAAAAAATATATATATTCATTTTATAAGTTGTAAAAGTAAAGCACTGTTAGATGGACACATGACAGTACTGAGTTATTATATATCCTACACACTTAGTATATAAGCTCACTATTAAGGGGTTTATCCAATCATTTGTTTTCAGTAAATCCCCATGCCCCAGGGCTTCCTGCTCGCTCAGGGTGGGCAATCCTGTCTGAGTGACAGCCCCGGCTACCAACATCGTTGTGCTGCTTGCTGTAATGTGCAGTCCTGGATACTGCTATAAGGCATCCTTACCTCTACAGCATCAGAACAGCACAGTACCAGTGAAGCTGCTAAAGTGCAGGGCTTACAAGCTCAATAAAAGAGCTTGGCAGTGCCAACGATCCTAGGCAACAAGCAATACACAATAAAAATACAATAGAAATGATTAGTGTAATTTAGCAGAATCTTAGTAAATTGGAAAGTTGCTTGTTTTTACAATACTTTACAACTATATCTGTCTTATAAGATGGGAATAACAATTTAATTTTAAGTATAAAAAATAAAGAAAAAAAAAGGAGACAAACATGGAAGATGCTCAAAAAAATATTACTTTTCCCTAAAAAAAACCAAAGCTTCAATAACTTTATAGCCATAAGGGTTAAAGAACTTAAGCAGACGTCTCCCATTGTGCAGCATCACTCAGCTGGGATCAGGCTGGACATCATCCAGTTGCTATGCACATTTATCACATGGATGCTGTTTTCCCATCGGGTCTGTTGCATGCTGTTCTGTGCTTAAAAATAACTGTAATATCCAAAGGTACGGGCTGTTCTGCTGAGACTGGAGGGACACATCCTAGTGGCCCACTGCAAATAGCTGATGTCTACATCATGATTGGTAATAAGTACTAAAGTAGAAAAAGAATAATGTGTAGCTGAAGAGCTGCAAACTAAACAGACAAGCTCCAGGTGGAATTAGCATTCACAATTTCTGGAAATCTACAGGGAAATTTCCAACACTGCAAAAGTCACTTCCTGATAAACACATGAGCTGAGCCACACTCTCCGACTCATACAAACTCATTAGTTATGGATTAGTCCCCAAGAAGAGGAGTATTATGTAACAAGTCGGCTAGAACTCATTTATTTATCTGGCTGTTGAAAAAGGTAATGTTTTCCATATAAACTGAATCCCGTAGCGTATAAGACGCTGAGGCAGCAATCGAGAGGAACTACAGATACATTGTCCTCTTATATAGCTATCATTTAGTCACTGTTTACAAATGGCCTCCTTCCCACACCAGGTCATTGCAGGCTCCTATAATCGGGTTACTCATTATCATACTGAATATTTATCACAGCAGTATACTCATGGATGGCGCCATCCCAAACTAAAGTGATTTCTACCATGGGACAGTTACCAGCAACACTGAAAACAGGCTCACAGGGGTGCAAAGCATAGTCTGGAGGTGTCTATCTGACCCCTAAGTGCTCATCATCATGCTCCATGGGACCAGGACAAGGTGTGTGGGTCAGCAAGGGTGCAGAGATGTAAAAAAAGAGGTTAACTACATGGTGTTACTGGTTTACATAGGCATTTAGTTGGGCTTTTGTGAAACCCTATCTGTAACATCCATGTCAGAACTCCGGGTTGCTGCTGCTCCTGGCGCTAAGTGGCGTGGCCCTGGTTCCACTATTCCCGCTGGGCAACACAAGCACTTTTCTATTAAGCCATAGTATTGCTGGTGCTTGTGCGTCTCCAGTCAGCTTTTCCTGTGTTTCTTCTGAGACCTTACTCATTAAAAGCAATTAGTTTCTACTGGAGCCAGGGCGAGACCCCTCCCTATATAAACCTCCAGCAGTTAGGCCCTGGCTGGCAGGTATAGCTATTGCTCGCCTGGTTGAGTTGAGTTTGACCTCTGTGCTTATAGTGCATCTCTGATTTCTGGCCTTGGCACATTTTCTGACTATTCATCTACATGGTGACTCTGCCTTTGATGTGGACATCCTGGTGTGAAGGGCCCCCTGACTACTCTTTGACAGCCAGCCTTTTGGTAGCTATCTCGTACTGTGTAATGGTGATAAACTGCATCTACACTCCATGATGGTTGTGAACGACTATTCCTAGGATCGCTCATTTCATGACAACTGTGCGGTTTAAACAGGCAGGAAATCACCTGATGAACGAGGAAAACTCTCCCTCGTTGGGTGAAGTGATCTCTTGGTTTGCCAAAAAGACTGTGCTTCTCCGCAGCACATAGTCCTGTGCGCACAGGACAATCTGTTGTTCAGTGCACATCTGACGTGCGGTCAACCTGTGCAAACAGGGTATTAAATGACCGCCAATCAGTAAATAAATAGTTGATCAGCAGTTGTTTAGCGCCACTGATCGGCTGGTATAAACGAGCCCATAGTCAATTACAGAGTGCTAGCATGTCCACTGCTCTATTCAACAAAGACCTTCCATCTTGTGACTGATCAAGGTCCTACCAGTAGGACCACCTAGCAATTAGACCCTAGGTGATTTGTTGCAATTTTTGGACCTTCCCTTTAATGCCAATGCCTGAAACAAGTGTGGGTTTTTATACTGTTGTTCACAGTAATAAATTCTGCATTTTCTCAAGCAGATTTCAAGACTCCAATTTTTACTTGTTCTTGTTGTTCCCATGTCTGGACATATCTTGGCCAAGTCTAGTAGCCAGCTCCAAAAGTTAGGAGCCAGCAATGACACAGTCTATTTTTAAGGAAGGTGCCAAGGCGGACACAAAAGGGCAGCAGACGCAAAATTGCTGCCAGAGAACTGGTGTACAGAAGATGATAACTCTCCCCCACCCCCATATTCCTTACTGGAGCAGTCTGTGGCAGCATGGCTCTGTGTATTTGGAACTGGGTCATAGTCTCGGGCTGCAGAATACATATAGTGCAAGGCTACCAGGCCAGATTTACAAACTCTTTACAAACCAAGTCACAAACCTAAAAAGGTCAATCACTTTTTTGTATAATCTAACTTAACTGTAGTACACTTACAAAGGCTGGAAAATGGTTAACTCATCTCAGCAACTAAAAGTTTTAAACTCACCTGTTGACTTTACAGATAAGTAAAAATAAGGCTATAGGTAGATCCACGTAGAAGCCAGCACTCGTAGTATCCCATAAGAAAATGAAGTTTAATGTTCAGGTTAAAAACATAAGTGGCAAAGAGCAACAGTAAAAATGATTAAAAACATATAACAATGGCAGAGAATGGACGCAGATCTAATCAGGCATCCGGGCAACCAGTTTCTGACCATTGCAGTCCTTATTCTGACTTTTTCGCCGTGCATCAGACAGGTGAGCCGATTGCCTTTTTTTTTTTTGCTACTATTGAAAGTAAGGATAATGTTTCATTGACAGCCATTAAAGATATTGTGCAAGGTTAGTACAACCATGTCGGTTTTCATAAAAGAAAGGAGCTACACCTGACCATTGGATGTTTGTGGTATTACACTTAAAGGGAACCTATCACGTTATACATGTAGTCCGATGTGTGGACAGCTCGGTAGAGAGAAGGAAAGCTGAGCAGAATGATATATAGGTTTAGGTTTGTTAGAAAAACTGTATTTTAGACATTGAGTCGGTCCTACTCAGTGACTGACAGTCTTCCCTGTGTGACTGCATGCAGAAATAGTAGTACCGCCCACTGGACTCATATGCATACAAACACCTGGGATTTCCATCAATGAAATGCAAGTTTTATTGAAACTATTCCCACAAAAAATTATATAAATCTGGTCAGTACTTCCTGCTCCATAGCATCCAGCATGTAGATAAGATACCAATTTCAATATGATTGGGTCCCTTTTAGTCACATAAATGAAGCTGAGCTACAATAACAGACACAATCCATGGATAGAAGTGTCGCTATTTCTAAAATAGAGAAGTGAAAGAGAGATTGTCCACGACTAGGCCATTGGTGACCTATCCTCATTTGTCAAACCAAGGGGGATCCAACATCTGGCACCCTCACCGATAAGGTATTAGCATGTCCCATGTCCACAAAAAGAACACAGTGTATGCAACATACCACAGATCTGTACTTTGGGTAGTAGCCATTCCCAGGTATTGCTGCTCAGCTCCTATTAAATTAAATGGGTGACACTGACAAGTTGCAATACTCGACAAGTCAGTGTAAGCAGCTGAGGTGCCACTCAGTATTGGCCATAACTCAATATAGGAAGCTGAGGTTCCACTCAGTATTGTCCACCACACAGTGTAGGGAGCTGAGGTGCCACTCAGTATTGTCCACCACACAGTGTAGGGAGCTGAGGTGCCACTCAGTATTGGCCACCACAGAGGTGCCACTCAGTATTGGTCACCAGTTAGTGTAGAGAGCTGTGGTGCCACTCAGTATTGGCCACTATACAGTGTAAGGAGCTGAAGTTCCACTCAGTATCGGCCACCACTCAATATTGGAAGCTGAGGTTCCACTCAGTATTGGCCACCACACAGTGTAGGGAGCTGAGGTGCCACTCAGTATTGGCCACCACAGAGGTGCCACTCAGTATTGGCCACCACTCATTGTTAGAAGTAGAACTGCCACTCAGGATTGGCTACTACTCAGTGTAGGGAGCTGAGGTGCCACTCAGTATTGGCCACCACACAGGTGCCACTCAGTATTAGCCACCACTCACTGTACGGAGCTGAGCTGCTACTCAGTATTGGCCACCACACAGGTGCCACTCAGTATTAGCCACCACTCAGTTTAGGGAGCTGAGCTGCCACTCAGTATTGGCCACCACTCAGTGTAGGGAGCTGAGCTACCACTCAGTATTGGCCATCACCAAGTGTAGGGAGCTGAGGTGTTTTGGCTCTGGGTACTGAACTTCCCTTGGCCACTGAACTTGTTATTAGCTGATCACTGAGGCTGTCAAACCCCCAAAGATCTGATGTTGATGACCTTTCCTAATACTGTAGTCCTGAACATCAATATCAGAATTTAAGGCAAATGAGGATAACACTTTAGCAGAGACCTCAGACACTTATTTTTTCTTTCAATCCCATATCAGATCATATATATTAAGTAACCAGTGGTTTTCAGAGTAACCACTATGTAACACAATGTGAAGGTAATAAGAGCCAGATGATATTATGATATTTCTGTATATCCATCTGATATGTAAGCCGGATCACAGCCAAATCACACTTTAATGTCAAATAAACACAATACCCAGGTGCAGTAGACCCATGGAGGACGGAAGTGTCTGAACTCTAGACAAAACTAAATTCTCAGGAACATTTTTTCATATGAAAATAAAGCAATAATTGACTTCAGAGACAATTTCTTCCCATAATTTTTACTTTAGAAGTGAAAACAGTGATCTCTGTTCTGTAATTCTGGAAGGATCGTGCAGTAGCGGAAATCTATTTTATACAAGCTTGGTATCATAAATATAATAATGTAGATAGTCGGCTACTAAACACTGAGGATCCAGCGTTGTTACACTGAAGAACCTTTGCTCTCACACTGCAATTTCAACCATCTGCTCTCCAGAGAAGACCATATATCAGCATGTGAAGAATAAATATATTTACAGGTCGGTTCTCATCCTGTGTGCAATTCGGACGAGCTCAGGCCAATCTCACATGTCCTAAAACGCATGTGTACATTCACCATAGATGGTCTATGTTTACATTCCTGCGCACACTGTCTGACTGAAGTGACAGCACACAATGCTAGCTTTCATGGAAATGGAGATGAGAAGCGCAGTGTTACAAGGATTATTTTTTGCAATAAACTGAAGTGTGATTTGCACTATGATTTATATGAATATATATATTTATATGTTTAGTAGGTGAGATAAAATGTATGGCGGTTTTACAGATGTACAAATGTGGACACCTGAGAATGGGAAATGATTATTTACTGAAGGGTCAGGCTTCACAGCATAAATATTTGAAGGTCCGATCAACATATTAGTAATGGAAGGTGATGTAGCCAATCCATGCATGTAGCCTACCCATAATGTTGGACTGATATTTAGCGGAAAAAACAACGTATTTCTGTCTTCACTAACTACAGTGGGTACGGAAAGTATTCAGACCCCTTTAAATTTTTCACTCTTTGTTTCATTGCAGCTATTTGGTAAATTCTAAAAAGTACATTTTTTTCTCATTAAAGTACACTCTGCACTCCATCTTGACTGAAAAAAACAGAAATGTAAAACATTTTTCAAATTTATTAAAAAAGAAAGACTGAAATATCACATGGTCATAAGTATTCTGACCCTTTGCTCAGTATTGAGTAGAAGCACCCTTTTGAGCTAGTACAGCCATGAGTCTTCTTGGCAATGATGCAAAAAGTTTTTCACACCTGGATTTGGGGATCCTCTGCCATTCTTCCTTGCAGATCTTCTCCAGTTCGGTCAGGTTGGATGGTGAACGTTGGTGGACAGCCATTTTCAGGTCTCTCCAGAGATGCTCAATTGGGTTTAGGTCAGGGCTCTGGCTGGGCCAGTCAAGAATGGTCACAGAGTTGTTCTGAAGCCACTCCTTTGTTATTTTAGCTGTGTACTTAGGGTCATTGTCTTGTTGGAAGGTGAACCTTCGGCCAAGTCTGCGGTCCAGAGCACTCTGGAAGAGGTTTTCATCCAGGATATCTCTGTATTTGGCCGCATTCATGTTTCCTTCAATTGCAACCAGTTGTCCTGTCCCTGCAGCTGAAAAACACCCACATAGTATGATGCTGCCACCACCATGTTTCACTGTTGGGATTGTATTGGGCAGGTGATGAGCAGTGCCTGGTTTTCTCTAAACATACCACTTAGAATTATCACCAAAAAGTTCTATCTTTGTCTCATCAGACCAGAGAATCTTATTACTCATAGTCTGGGAGTCCTTCATGTGTTTTTGAGCAAACTCTACGCCGGCTTTCATATGTCTTGCACTGAGGAGAGGCTTCCGTCGGGCCACTCTGCCATAAAGGCCCGACTGGTGAAGGGTTGCAGTTATAGTTGACTTTGTGGAACTTTCTCACATCTCCCTACTGCATCTCTGGAGCTCTGCCACAGTGATTTTGGGGTTCTTCTTTACCTCTCTCACCAAGACTCTTCTCCTATGATTGCTCAGTTTGGCTGGACGGCCAGGTCTAGGAAGACTTCTGGTGGTCACAAACTCCTTCCATTTAAGGATTGTGGAGGCCACTGTGCTCTTAGGGACCTTAAGTAATGCAGAAATTCTTTTATAACCTTGGCCAGATCTGTGCCTTGCCACAATTCTCTCTCTGAGCTCCCTGGGCAGTTCCTTTGAGCTCATGATTCTCATTTGGTCTGACATGCACTGTGAGCTGTGAGTTCTTATATAGACAGGTGTGTGCCTTTTCAAATCAAGTCCTATCAGTTTAATTAAACACATCTGGACTCCAATGAAGGAGTAGAACCATCTCAAGGAGGATCACAAGGAAATGGACAGCATGTGACTTAAATATGAGTGTCTGAGCAAAGGGTCTGAATACTTATGACCATGTGATATTTCAGTTTTTCTTTTTTTAATAAATTTGCAAAAATTTTTACATTTGTTTTTTTTCAGTCAAGATGAGGTGTAGAGTGTACTTTAATGAGAAAAAAAAGAACTTTTTAGAATTTTCCAAATGGCTGCGATGAAACAAAGAGTGAAAAATGTAAAGGGGTCTGAATACTTTCCGTACCCACTGTATGTCCCAAAACATTTTTGCCTCAGACGTGTACTCTATATAATCATTTTCACTTAAAGGGAACATGTCAGCCTTTTTAGACCCCAAACTAACAGCATAGCTCCCAACCGTCCCGTTTTCCGCGATAATGTCCCGCTTTGAGGGCTCAGTCCCGCGTCCCGTTATGGCTCAGCTGTTCTCCACAGCTGTGGAGGGTGGTGGGGCGGGTTGCGGCGGTGGAGGAGCGGGCACAGCTTTACCACGTGCGCCCGCTGCTAAAGGGAATGAATATTCACTCCTCTCCACTCCTATGGGAGTGGAGAGGAGTGAATATTCATTCTCCTTAATAGCTGTGGCAAGACGACTCGCTCGGCTCTCCCAGAGGCAGAATCAGGACACACGTTATCAGGTTACCTTTCTGCTGGTTTATTATCTGGCATAAACTCATGCAGGGTTCCGCAGGAAAAAATAAACAAGACCCCCCTGGGTTAAACGGGAAAACAAAACAAAGTATAGCTCAGTCCATAGGTGAGCGGGTTTCGCCCGCTCTCGGTAGCATAAACTGCACAGGTAAAGTCCAGGTAACAAGCTCTGCAGCTTCCACAACACTGTCTGGAGACTTCCCTCTCCCAACCACACTCCAGAGAAAAAAAAAAGGACTGAGCTTTTACACATTGCTCAGCCACACCCTGAGGGTAGGGGGAATGGCGTCCGGCCCTCTTTGCCATTCCCATAAAACCGCACACCCTTTAACAGAGTAAACCTACCAGCATATAACACGCTTGCAGAAAAATAAAGTAGGTCTTAGTTCACACAGGAGAGCATCCTGAGTGACACATACCTCCCCTCACATATAAAACCAGTGACACTGTCACATAGCGCACACTGTCAATCACAGCCGCCGGCTTCCTGCTGTGACTCTGCGATCCTGTGTTCCCGCTATTAGAGGGAATGAATATTCACTCTTCTCCACTCCCATTGACGTGGAAAGGAGTGAATATTCATTATCTTTAGTAGAGGGCACAGAGGATAGCTGAGCCGAAGCAGGATATGCGGCCTTGCTGACAGTGCGCGCTATTAAGGAGAATTACTATTCACTCCTCTCCACGCTCATAGTCCCGGTGTAGAGAGGAGTGAATATCCCTGCAGCTCACCTCGGTGTCTGAGGGCGCATGGCAGAGATGTCATGTGCTGCTCAGATGCTGAGATCCGCTACTGGCAGACAGGATGCAGCGCTGGAGCAGAGGGGAGGAAGGAAGGTGAGTAGAAGTGTTTATTTTTTTCATGTGTGCAGTGATGGGGGGCCATGTATACCAGGATAGGGGGGCCATGCATATCAAGATTGGGGATGAGGGGGCCATGCATATCAGGATTGAGGATGAGGGGCTCATGCATACCAGGATTGGGGATGAGGGGCCCATGCATACCAGGATTGGGGATGAGGGGCCCATGTATACCAGGATTGGGTATGAGGGGGCCATGCATACCAGGATTGGGGATGAGGGATGCCATACATACCAGGATTGGGGATGAAGGGGCCATGCATATCAGGATTGGGGATAAGGGGGGCATGCATACCAGAATTGGGTCTGAGGGGGCCATGCATACCAGGATTTGGTCTGAAGGGGCCATGCATACCAGGATTGGGTCTGAGGGGGCCATGCTACTCTGGCAGTGATAATCTCCTTCTAATAAAAGCCTGTAGTATTCTATCTAGGATCAGTGGTGGTCCCAGTGATGAACCTGTTAGTAATCAGCTAATTATCATCCATAATGTGAAGCTCCTTTAATACATAGAGAACCATGCAAATTTAGTCAGGTATTATCGTAGAAATGTACTGACAAGTAACAGATATCAGGGATGACAACTCCATCCTGTATCCAGTCAAAAGACGTCCTGGAAAACATCTGGACCGATTTCTGAAGCAAAGAGCCCCAGGCGAATATTTTTGGACTGAGGAGCTCTGCACAAACTTCATTTTCATTCTGTATGCAGTAATCCCTCACCAAAATTAGTGCTATGAAAGTTTTTTGGTGTAAACATCATATTCTGAGATTGTAATTATTGGAAGGGAAATGATGAAGATTAATTCATCAAGAATTGTATACCGGTCTTGATCCAGAGTCTGCTGAAGTAAGATACGTCAAATTCAATAAGAGGCGCACTGCTCTTAAAGGGATCTCCAAGAATGTGATAAAAAATCCCCCGTCACATACAGTGGCATGTAAACGTTTGGGCACCACTTGTCAAAATTACTGTTATTGTGAACAGGTAAGCAAGTTGAAGATGAAATCATCTCTAATAGGGCTAAAGTTATAGATGAGACATTTACTTTGTATTAAGAATCAACATAGGACAAACTGAGCACAGTGGCTCCCCCTATAGTAAAAAGGTGCTCCCTAATGCAACCCCCTGACAGCACATATTGTATACTTATATCCAAAGGCTTTCTTTACCAGAGGAGGTGGGTAGCAATGGCATAATGGGAGTCATAATTTAAACCAGGGATTGAATCAATCTACTTAAAAGTGCCCAGATCGTCATTTGGATGAAGATGCTGCTATGGGTTTTGGGTCTGGCATAACTAAGAAAAGTATGGGCAGCTCAAATTAACAGCAGTAGCCTAAAGTTTCCTATGGTCATTTAGTGAGAATCTGGTGATAGCTGTGTTAAAAGTATCAGGTATACATATTTATGCATAAAATCAATGGTGCTGGGGACAGGGAGGAAAGGGAGAAGCGGAGGAAAGGCTCTGGGTGGTAAGAGTGATGGGTCAGAGAAATCAGAAGTGAAGTAGATGCAACTTCTCACTACTCTGACAATGATGCAGTCAATTACAAGCAGATGCCATAAGCATACACAAACCTCCTCCACAATGACATATGCAGCAATAAACTGTAGAACAGAGCTTCAGACAGAGGCTGGGAGCTGCATTCAATAAAATCACCCCTGGAGGCTTTTGAATGTCATATTGGACTATGTCCCAGGATCATACCATATCATCGAAGCACTAAAAGAATGGAACCCTTGTTCAAGGAAACTGTCTTTTTCAATATAACATACAAAATTAAATACAGCAACATACAAGGTATATACCATAGTACATCCACAAGAGCTTTAGATCAATAATAGATATAATCTAAAAAAACGTTTTCTGCTTCTAATGAGACTACTGTGCATATAATCTGCATAAAAGTTTAGGTACCTTTAAAAACTCATTGTGTGTTATACTGGTCCTAATTCTCAGCATGTATTACATCCAATAGATGCAATCATAATTAATCTGATAGTTTAAAGATTACTGGACATTGAGCCAATATTACTGACCTGTAGTCTTAAAGGGGTGGTCCGAAGTCCAAAGTAATTTTCATCCCAATACCAATCTATTTACTGCCATAATCTAAACTATTTTCTAATATACTGTAATTAAAAGTTCCCTAACTACACTAACTGCTTTTCTTTTTTTTCACTTCCTTTTTGATGACGCTTTGTTTGAGAATCCCAGTGCATGTTGGGATACTCAAATGAAGTGTCATTAGGTGGCCAAGGCTACGGTCACTGCCACAGCCCCTGACACCTCCCAGAAATGAAGCGTCATCAGTGACGCTCGTTTCAGGGCCTGGGCTAGTCCTTGTGCTGATGTGTACTGTACAATGTGCACAATGACAGCGCACTCTCTCGCCGGTTCAGATCAGTAGTAACAAGCCGTTAACAGAGCACGTTGATAGAATACCTGGCGTGCAGAGACCAGCGCGACTCCCGCCTTTGATGTTACTAGTCTATGCATGCCAGGCATTCTGACAACGCGCTCTGGTTTCGGCTCATTACTGATCTGGGCCGATGAAAGAGCGCGCTGTTATTGGGCACATTGCAAATGCACAGCATGCAGGAACTAGCCCAGCCCCTGAAACGAGTGTCACTGATGATACATTTCAGGGAGGGGTCAGGGGCTGCAACAGTGATCGCACCCTCTGCCTCCTGATGACGCTTCATTTGAATATCCCAGCATGCACTGGGATTCTCAAACGAAGTGTCATCAAATAGGAAGTGAAAAACCTATAAAAGCCGTTACATAGTGTAGTTGGGGAAGGACAGGTGTAATGCACACGCCCGGGCTGAGCGGCGTGTGCGTGTATATGTAGTGATTCCACTGGACCGTGCCGGAGAGTGAATGCCTGGAGGGGCGTAACTAGGTATTCACCCGATCCGACCAGGGTCGCAGGACGGCATACGACGCCAGTGCACCAAGGAGGAACCGAGCAGAGGGACCAGGTGCTACTCCAGGACAGACCCCGGACACGGCTGTTGACCCACACCGGGGAATACAGGAACAGACAGGTTAGGCTGGCACACAGACTGGTGGGTATAGGCAGGCACGACTGGTATGCAGGCAGGCGGGTATGCAGGCATGGGGGTACAGGCAAGCACGGCTAGAGTGCAGACAGGGAGGCACTAGCAGGTTGGAACACAGGCGGGATAGGACCCAGTACACACTGGGACTCAGGAACAGAACCACAGATGTGGCGGACAAACACAGCAGAGTGAGGCCGCCCAGAGTGGTGAGCGAGAGCAGGGCAAGACGAGACCGCCTAGAGCGGTGAGCGAGAGAAGAGCAGGACGAGGCCGCCTGGAGCGGTGAGCGAGAGAAGAGCAGGACGAGGCCGCCTGGAGCGGTGAGCGAGAGTAGAGCAGGACGAGGCTGCCTGGAGAGGTGAGCGAGAGAAGAGCAGGACGAGGCTGCCTGGAGCGGTGAGCGAGAGTAGAGCAGGACGAGGCCGCCTGGAGCCGTGAGCGAGAGTAGAGCAGGACGAGGCCGCCTGGAGCGGTGAGCAAGAGTAGAGCAGGACGAGGCCACCTGGAGCGGTGAGCAAGAGTAGAGCAGGACGAGGCCGCCTGGAGCAGTGAGCGAGAGTAGAACAGGACGAGGCCGCCTGGAGCGGTGAGCGACAGTAGAGCAGGACGAGGCCGCCTGGAGCGGTGAGCGAGAGTAGAGCAGGACGAGGCCGCCTGGAGCGGTGAGCGAGAGTAGAGAAGGACGAGGCCGCCTGGAGCGGTGAGCAAGAGTAGAGCAGGACGAGGCCGCCTGGAGCGGTGAGCAAGAGTAGAGCAGGACGAGGACGCCTGGAGCGGTGAGCAAGAGTAGAGCAGGACGAGGCTGCCTGGAGCGGTGAGCAAAGGGTCAGAGCGGGGCGAGAACCGCAGGAGCGGAGAGCGAGGCAGGGCAGAGGGGACAGGGCTCTGTTCACACGGAACAGACAGGAAGGGAAAGGCAGAACCACATACCCACAGGGTACTTGCAGTGAAGTAGCGAGTGAACCACAAACTCACAAACGGAAGTACAGTGACAACGAACAGGAGTTAGGTACGAGTTCAGACTCTGCAGAAAAAGGAAAGGTACGGACATAGAGAAAAACAGGAAACAGGCTAGAAGAGTATTCAGACAAGAACAGACACAGTAGCAAGATACAGGAGCGGGTCTAGGTATGCAGCCCCTAGAAGGCGGAAGGAACAGGCTAGGAGCGTGTTCAGACAGGACAGACAAGATACTGGAGCGGGTCTAGGTATGCAACCCCTAGAAGGCGGAAGGAACAGGCTAGGAGCATGTTCAGACAGGCCTGGAAATACAGCCTCCAGGAAAGGCAGGCAAGCAAACACAGAAAGGGACCTGGCACATTCAGAGTGAAAGAGCACACTGAATGAAACACAATGCTCAGGCAGGGTTTCTTTAGAGGAGCTGGGTTAAATACCAGGTGACAGACAGCAATAGGCTGAGGACGCATCAGGGGTGTGTCTGCAGCAGGTACAAGAAACAGGAAGTGATCGGGCGCCGCCCTTAAGCAGCAGAAACAGAGGCAAGCAGACAGCATGGAGGGAAGCCAGGCTAGCAGACTGGACTGGAGATCAAGTGCGCACTCTTGCACAGTGGGAAATGGACCACTAGGCAAGGACGCCGCCAGGTATGTTACAACAGCGAATGTTTAGTTACAGTATATTAGAAAATAGTTTACATTATTGCATTAAATGGATAGTTATTGGGATAAAAATTACTTTGGTCTTTGGACCACCTGTTTAATGCTAGGTTTAGAGTTTGCAGCTCAGAATTTTCCCATAGCTAAACAGCAAGATTCACATGTTTAACCATAATTTAACATTTTTCTTAAAGATTTATAATTGAGTTCAATGGGAGCTGTACAAATCTGAATTCAGTGAGCTCCATCTACTGGTGGGTGCAAGTAGTGATAATTTTGTCATACAACACCATGGCTTGATAATAAGATGTGAGTTATTGGAAACTAAATGTAACTTAAAGTTAACTTCAGTTCAGTTCTCCAACCATACAATAACACTGGAGAAATCATTCTTAGATCTATGAATTATGCTTTTTCTCAGAAGGGTATGTGTCTATCTGACACTATTAGCACTATTTCTCAGTGTCACAGTGTGAGGTCAGATAGTATGGCCCTCATGTCAATGTAGATGGATTCCAGGAGGAATAAGAATGGATTGGGACAATAAAGAGTTCTAAGAAAAGGTGCTCCAGAACAGCGACTTTATGAGGAATATCAGTTTCTTAAAACAATCATATCAGGAGACTTAACAAGTCCTCTAGAAGGTGAATGAGCCCAAATGTGATACTGTGTTTTATCTTTGAAGTACTTAGTATTGTACTTTGTTTCTTTTTAACTGCTGATGATTTTGCCTTAAATCCATAAACTATTTCAAGAGGGATTAAGTTAAGTTTAGCAATAGTATGACAGGTCATCTCGGGAGGTGGAGAGTATGAGCACATGTCATGTTTTGCAATTTACTGAAAAAAATATGACAGAAAAAATCCTGGCAAGTTCATTTTCATTTGGTTGGAAGAATTCTACAAACTATTCTCACTGCCAACTAGACGACTATGACTTCACAAAACTAAAGAGAAAAAACACCCCTGAGGTAAAGATGGCCCAGCAGACAAGAGGCTTGTTGAAAACAAGATATATCTAGTGCTTCATATTTTCCTTGGGAACGGCCCCAGAATGGCATCAAGTTGTTTTTCTGAAGGCCACATTATGACTAAGCAGTTGCAAAATATCTACAGACCTACACTGTCCCTGCCTTTAGCATGTACTAAGACTATAATTAATATTCATTTCTTAAAGGATCAATTTTATATCTTGCAACCTGCAAATCTGTTCTCCAGGATTGATACCGTGTGCATAATAATTAAGAAATTTGTATATTTTATTAGTTTTATTATTGAACTACAGTGCTGTCGATCAATCCAAAAGGTTAATAAACCAGAACCTGAATATTTAAAGTGAACCTGTCACCTGATATACAGTACAGACCAAAAGTTTGGACACACCTTCTCATTTAAAGATTTTTCTGTATTTTCATGACTATGAAAATTGTACATTCACACTGAAGGCATCAAAACTATTAATTAACACATGTGGAATTATATACTTAACAAAAAAGTGTGAAACAACTGAAAATATGTCTTATATTCTAGGTTCTTCAAAGTACTCACCTTTTGCCTTGATGACTGCTTTGCACACTCTTGGCATTCTCTTGATGAGCTTCAAGAGGTAGTCACCAGAAATGGTTTTCACTTCACAGGTGTGCCCTGTCAGGTTTAATAAGTGGGATTTCTTGCCTTATAAATGGGGTTGGGACCATAAGTTGTGTTGTGCAGAAGTCTGGTGGATACACAGCTGATAGTCCTACTGAATAGACTGTTAGAATTTGTATTATGGCAAGAAAAAAGCAGCTAAGTAAAGAAAAACAAGTGGCCATCATTACTTTAAGAAATGAAGGTCAGTCAGTGCGAAAAATTGGGAAAACTTTGGAAGCATCCCCAAGTGCAGTTGCAAAAACCATCAAGCGCTACAAAGAAACTGGCTCACATGAGGACCGCCCCAGGAAAGGAAGACCAAGAGTCACCTCTGCTTCTGAGGATAAGTTTATCCGAGTCACCAGCCTCAGAAATCGCAGGTTAACAGCAGCTCAGATTAGAGACCAGGTCAATGCCACAGAGTTCTAGCAGCAGACCCATCTCTACAACAACTGTTAAGAGGAGACTTTGTGCAGCAGGCCTTCATAGTAAAATAGCTGCTAGGAAACCACTGCTAAGGACAGGCAACAAGCAGAAGAGACTTGTTTGGGCTAAAGAACACAAGGAATGAACATTAGACCAGTGGAAATCTGTGCTTTGGTCTGATGAGTCCAAATTTGAGATCTTTGGTTCCAACCACCGTGTCTTTGTGTGACGCAGAAAAGGTGAACGGATGGACTCTACATGCCTGGTTCCCAACGTGAAGCATGGAGGAGGAGGTGTGATGGTGTGGTGGTGCTTTGCTGGTGACACTATTGGGGATTTATTCAAAATTGAAGGCATAATGAACCAGCATGGCTACCACAGCATCTTGCAGCGGCATGCTATTCCATCCGGTTTGCGTTTAGTTGGACCATCATTTATTTTTCAACAGGACAATGACCCCAAACACACCTCCAGGCTGTGTAAGGGCTATTTGACCAAGAAGGAGAGTGATGGGGTGCTACGCCAGATGACCTGGCCTCCACAGTCACCAGACCTGAACCCAATCGAGATGGTTTGGGGTGAGCTGGACCGCAGAGTGAAGGCAAAAGGGTTAACAAGTGCTAAGCATCTCTGGGAACTATTCAAGATTGTTGGAAGACCATTTCCGGTGGCTACCTCTTGAAGCTCATCAAGAGAATGCCAAGAGTGTGCAAAGCAGTCATCAAAGCAAAAGGTGGCTACTTTGAAGAACCTAGAATATAAGGCATATTTTCAGTTGTTTCACACTTTTTTGTTAAGTATATAATTCCACATGTGTTAATTCATAGTTTTGATGCCTTCAGTGTGAATGTACAATTTTCATAGTCATGAAAATACAGAAAAATCTTTAAATGAGGTGTGTCCAAACTTTTGGTCTGTACTGTACGATAATTAAATGCCGAAGTACATATAAAAGAAATTATTTGGGCCCAATTTATTTGCACCTTTTTTGTCTAGTTTTCAGTGTTTTTTGCCTGTTTTTCATTTACACCTCATTCTCCTTTTAACTGGCGTCATTTTTTTACGTCTATTTTATAACTGTTAATCCGTTTTTTATGTTTGTTATTATGGGTAGGGTTTGGTGTTTCCAGATGTTTTCAGTTGATTCATCGTTTGTGAAAATCTACTCCAGTGCCCCCTCGAGTGATTTTATGTAAATTTATCTTATACATTTTTATTGTAATTATCTGCATTTTTTAAAGAACTTTTGTGACATTTTAGCAAATCATGTGACATTTTGCTCTAAAAAGTCACAAGTTACAAAGTTAAAGACAAAAATAAGTGCAGTTTTGATTTTGAGTAAAATTCATGAACTTCATGTGCTATTTTGAAGACTCTGGCATAAAAAACATCAGTGAATACACAACAAAAAAGGAAAGTGTCTTAAAAAAACGCAAATGATGCATCAGGCTTTTTACTTTATCAGACTGTTTAAAGTTGTGAAAGAGATATGACCAATATCAAGATTTATGGACAGAAGCAGTGAAGTTTTCAAGGGAAAGGAGTGCACTAATATGATGCCTCAGGTCAGGCTTTGTCATTAAGGAATTTTACACTAATCTATGCCAGCAAGTGAAAAGAAAATGAAATTGTGACATGTGAGAAATGAAGAATTTCTAACCTCGGGGTATTCCAACAAGCCTTGACAGAAATGTGAAGAAGAATATGGTGGTGGTCAAGCTAAAACATGATTGATGGCCTTTTGGTCAGCAAATGGATGATTGATCTTTTAACCTCTAAGTAAAGAGAGTTTCTATTCTTCCACCAATGTGCTCAACAGCCAGAATATCACTTAAGGACAATATTAATTTTTCACAATTTAAAGATTTTTGTTTTTCAAAATAAAACCTAAAATAGATTATTTGAATGAAAATCTCACATCACATGCACTGACATCATACCGGACAGTGCAACTTCTACAAGGCAGCACAACGGAATTAAATCTCTTCACCAATTACTTCTTTTCTACGCTCAGTTTCCTTTGCTCATTTAGAAGTTTTTTTCAGACTTACAATACAAATATCTGCAAACCTGCAAAGAATAAACCTAGTCACCATAATGTCCCATCATATAGATAAATTGTCCCATGGCCTCCATGAGATGTTGCATTACAACAGACCTACAGTCATTTGATGATGACACTTTATGAGATGGCATACTATGGACAGAGCTTCCCTGCCGGGTAGTTGTCATACTAGAGAGTGAAAGGTGTATAGTGCATGATAACTTACAATATATCTGTATACAGGACAAACCCATTTCTCTTCAGCTATGGAGTAGTTGCCACAATGGTTGAGTTGTCACAATGGGAAGCCAGTAATAGACTCAATGGAAGCTGTACAAACCCATGTGCAGTAAACTTCCCTAGTGGTACCTGCATTTAAAAGTGGAGTCCACAGATTAATATGCTTTTCGATGGGTACAAAACAATAAAAGTTATACCCACCTTCACTTCTTCCCCTCCATTCTCAATCTGTGCTGTTTTTTTTTTCCTGGTCCCATCTTGTCATATGGCAAATTGGTTCCTGCTATGTCGACATAGGATCAGGAGATAAAGACCAGAGGTGACCAGGTACGCCATTTAAAAAAATATTTTTTATCACTGGACAGCCCTTTTAAAGAGGTTGTCCGCTACTATACATAATGTCCCCATCAATTTAAAGAGCCGAAAGAAGTGTTTTTGTAATTACCTTGTGTTGTCATTCTTGCCTGTGCGAGACGCTATCGCTGACTGCTCACTAGACATTATGTGACCCCCGGCTGCAACCACACGCACCCCCCCTGATTGATGGGCTGTGGGTTTCACCGCACATCACAGCCCAGCATCCACCGCGCACTTTCCCAACAAATGCAAAGGAGAGGGAAAGCGTGCAGAGGATGCTGGGCTGTGACGTGCGGTGAAACCCCGCCCACGTCACATGATGCCTAGAGAGCAATCAGTGATAGCGCCGCCAACAGGCAAAAATGACAACACAAGGTATTTACAAAAACACTTTTTTCCACTGTTTAAATCAATGGGGGCATTATGTATAGTAGTGCACAACCTCTTTAACTTTGTGCATAAAAAAGTAGATGATTTATAACTGTTATGATTGCTCTCGGACTGATTAGCGCGAGCATGGATTGTGATCCCACTGTGCCATGGACTCAGGAGAGCCTGGAGGGGCATGACTAAATGCCACAACAAGAATGACCCCGGAAGCACGGCAACTGATGGTGCCACGATCCGAGGAGAACCCGGGGAGGTGGGACCAGGTGCTACACAAGGACTGACTTCGGACACGAGGTATGCAGGTGCTGGCAGGCACGACTTAGATACAGGCAGGCGTAGGGCCCAGTTCAGACTGGACGGTCAGGAACAGCATTAGGAATAACTAGGTCACTGGTAGGTACTTCTGGAACACAGGAACGGGTAGGACCCAGTTCACCGGACGAACAAGAACACTTCAGGGAGATCTAGGTTACTGGCATGAGAGGTTCCAGTCCGCAGGTGCAGACAGACAGGGAACCACAGGAGCGACTAGACAGGGAACCGCAGGTGTGGACAAGCAGGGGACCGCAGAGGCAGACAGGCAGTAAACCGCAGAGGCGGACAAGTAGGGAACCGCAGATGTGGACAAGCAGGGAACCGCAGATGCGGAAAAGCAGGGAACTGCAGGTGCGGACAAGCAGGGAACCGCAGGTGCGGACAAGCAGAGAACCGCAGGTGTGGACAAGCAGGGAACCGCAGGTGCGGACAAGCAGGGAACCGCTTGCGGGAACCGCAGATGCGGACAGGCAGGGAGTCGCAGAATGCAGACAGGCAGAGAACCGCATATGCGGACAGGCAAGGAACCACAGGTGAGGACAGACAAGGAACCACAGGTGCGGACAGCCAAATAACCGCAGATGTAGACAGGTAGGAAGCCGCAGATGCGGACAAGCAGGGAACTGCAGGTGCGGACAAGCAAGGAACCGCAGATGCAGACAGACAGGGAGCCACAGGTTCCCTCAGGAGAGACAGGACTCTGTTCACATGGAACAGACAGGGTCAGGTTCACACAGGACACATACAAGGATAGCTACAGATAGGACAGACTGGAACAAGTTCACACAAGACCAATACAAGGACAGGGTCACAGGACAGACAGAGCCAGATTCACACAGGGTACTTACTATGAAGTAGTAAGTGTACACACACCTCAGTAATGTTGCACAGAGACAACAGATTAGAGAAAGGTACTGGTTCAGACAATGCAGGTTTTCAGATCGGTACTGGTTCAGACATGGCAGGTTTTAGAGATAGGTACTGGTACAGACACAGGAGGTTAAGGGAAAGCTCCAGACACAGATACAAACAGGTTCAGGAATAGGTCCAGACAAGAACAGACACAGGTACAGGTTCAGGATTCAGGCCTGGGCATTCAACCCCCAGGGTGGAGACGGGGACAGAAACAGGACAGGACCTGGTAACTCAGTAGTTGCACAAACACACTGAAAGAGAACAGGTGGAGGTGCCTTAAGTACCAAGTGCTTGCCAGCAATAGGCTGGGGACTCGATTAGGACAGCGTGCACTGTTTCTTTAAGAATCAGGAAGTGCATGCGCATCTACCCTAAGCATGCAACCAGGAAACATGCACAGCAAGCAGACAACAAGGAGATCACTGCACACAACAAGCAGAGGACAAGGAGCTCACTGCACGG